>NW_015555799.1:165301-201706 GCF_001515605.1 Sinocyclocheilus anshuiensis | reverse complement strand
CGCACGACCGGAAGGAGCGGAAGCGGTCGACTGTGGCATAATAAAAGCTCCGCTGCTTTCGAGCCGTGCGTCATGCTTATTCAGCGGCCTCATTTCGCTTCAACGGCTTTTAACCTCACCATGCTTCATTCTACTACATTAATAAATCATTAGCTCATCCATGAACATGATTTCTGCTTTTTTTTTTCTTTCATGATTTCAAAGTCCCGTCGGATCGCATCGGCTGTGGGGGGTCCTATTATGCTCTTTTACAAAGTCTTGATTTTGTTTTGGAGGTGTACTAGAACAGACTCTTATAGTAGGTTGTTCGAAAAACACATTATTTTTCACTGCAGATCTTTTTTATGCTCAAACAGCAACATTACAGACTAACTAAAGTTGAAAAAGTGAAAAAGCATAATAGGACCCCTTTAAGTTCCTCCTTGTGTACTCTTCATTTGTCTGGTATTGTTTGTGTAAACCACACTGTTTCACCTGCTTGTAGATCTACCTGTATATGTTGGATTTAATAAAGACTTCTGTTACTGTGACTCTTCCTCGTCTTCATCTGACCTGAAGCGTGACAAGAGGATCCATTGGTGCGCAAATGATGGAATGCTACACTGCCATCCAAAGGCAAAGCGCAGTAACTACACATTTGGTCAAAATTGAGTTTGAGGCCTAAAATCGGCTCTGTGACATCTGTTCTGTCTTATGACAAAGTCTCCTAGTTCAATTTTGTCCCGTTTCAGAGAAATGAAAGTGTCAAAATTGCAGTAACTACAAAATCCAAGCTAATACCAAGGCAAACTGCAGTAAATGATGTTACTGTGTTCTAGCTTTGTTTTTCTGGCTTTGACACTGCAGATACTGCGGTCTGCCTTGGTAGCCGTAACACTCACACAGAAAGTTAGCTGGCTCCGGTAAAGTTATATTGTAAGGCAAAGTTAGCTAAAAGTTAGCTGCGCCTCCTCAGCAAAGTGACAACTGGACAAGAACACCCGGCAGCACCAGAAGCAGCTTTGAAACCGCTTAAGATGTCAGTTTTACATCCAATCTAAATCATAAACATCTTAAAGACATCTTCTAAACGTCTCTTTGACATCTGATAGGAAACATCCTATAGACGTATTGCAGATGTAAATGCAGACGTCAAATAGACATCTCCGTGATGTAGGCTACATGTGCTATCAGGGTTACTACTGAGCAATTTTAACATTCACAACATGCAAACATCAATAAAACTATTAGTTATTAAAAACAATCATCATGTAGTAAGAAACACAACAAGAAAGTTGGATGAACACATTTAGTTTGTAGATATTGTTTTTGCAATAGTGTTTAAGGTCATCCAAAGGCAGAGTGCAGTATCTGCATTTTGGTGGTCAAAGGTCACTTCTTCTTCTTCTTGTGTGATGTGCGGCAGCTTAGACGCTTCAAAGGCGTATTGCTGCCCTCCTCAGTTCATCTAAAGAACTCCATCTCATAGATTAAATCCTCAAATAAAGACCAGTGTGGAGTAAAAAACTTATAACAACCTTTGTTGCTTCATATTCCTTATTTTCAAGAATCGATTTTAAAGATAAAGATGAGACTCCGGATTCCAGCAGATCAGAAAACATGCGGGTTCTTGCAGCACGAAGAACTTCACACTCCATTACTACATGCTTCACGGTTTCTGGTCAAAGGTCACATCAGTGGTCATGGTTTTTATCTATAAAAAATTATTCCTAAAAAGGAATTATGTGAATGCATTACCACTAATTTACCCACAACATGTTCGACTGGCTGGTGTAAAAACTTTAAAGGAATTTTTCTCAGTTTCAGTTCTCCAAATGTCACCCTGGAGCACAAAAGCAGTCTTAAGTCGCTGGGGTATGTTTGCAGCAATAGCCAAAAATACATTGTATGGGTCAAAATTATAGATTTTTAATTTTATGCCAAAAATCATTAGGATATTAAGTAAAGATCATGTTCCATGAAGATATTTTGTAAATTTCCTACTGTAAATATATTAAAACTTAATTTTTAATTAGTAATATGCATTGCTAAGAACTTCATTTGGACAACTTTAAAGGCGATTTTCTCAGTATTTTGATTTTTTTTGCACCCTCAGATTCCAGATTTTCAAATAGTTGTATCTCTGCCAAATATTGTATCCTATCCTAATAAACCATACATCAATGGAAAGCTTATTTATTCAGCTTTCAGATGATGCATAAATCTCAAATCTGAAAAATTGACCCTTATGACTGGTTTTGTGGTCCAGGGTCACAAATCTGATAACAAAATCAAAACTTTTAAAAACTTTTTTTTTCCATGTACTGCAGCTGTTTACAGTGTTATATTTGTTAAAGATGACGTTTAATCAGAGCTTTTTAACTCGTGTCTTTACATTCATGATCATAGTATGTTGTAAATGAAGCAGAATAAGCTTATCGATACCTGTGACAGACTAGACTCTCCACAGCCGGATCTGCTGCACTCTGACCCGCTCTGTGTTCACTTCATAGCAGCGGGATCATGGAGGACAGAGGAGCTCAGTGTTCCTGGGACATGTAGTTCATTATGGAGTTCATCGTGTAGTTCATTTAGTTTATCCTACTTCATGTGGAATAAACGGACAGAAAAGCGACAAACATAAACTCAGTCGCGCGGGGCTTATTGAATCGTAATTGGTCTAAATAATTATGCTATTTTTAATTTGCCTTGTGCGTTTACAATTGAATCATTGTTAAAGTCATCGGTGTCATTTTTAGTTGCTGAGGCAAAACGTAGACGGCGCTGTCACGTGATACCCATTACTTTTCACAGCGCTGTTAGGAAGAGCCAATCACAGCCGTTTGTGATTACAAGAGAGGATTACATTTTCTATATATTGCTTGGATGACATACAAAACATACATTTGGTAAGCGCAAACGTTCATTTAAAGGGGTCCTATTATGCTTTTTCACTAAAAATAATGCGTTTTTCGAACCACCAAGCATGAGAGCATGTTCTAGTACACCCCCAAAACAAAATCAAGACTTTGTAAAAGAGCATAATAGGACCCCTTTAACACACTGATATTGTAGCATCATATGGGGTAAGTTGTCACAATGGGAAACTGGGGCCCATTGCATGAATTGTTCAGACTAGCAGTCTTAAAAAGTTAGCCATCTGATTTTTGTTTTTTCTTCAAGACTTGTCATAACTTTTTAAAGTCAGTTACAAAAAGGTTGATCTCATTTGGATCCAGAAAGTAAGAATGATTACCCTTTGGCTAAATGCTAGCTGGTCAAACTAGTTCTTAAGATACAGATTTAAGTGGCTATGTTTATGCAACTGGCCCCTGGCATGAAGTAGCCCTAAACAGTAAACCAATTATGAATCACAAACTATTCTTGAAACAATACCTCGTAAAAGGTAACATACAAAATATCAAAAAAGTGTAATGACCGAATTTTATTAGATTATAAATGGCATAGTCTGTAATACTGCAACAATGAAGAGTTTATGAAGTTCAGACAGATGACAGCTATAGGCCTTTCTGCTGGATTTGGGGTTTTGGGCTCTTGTGATTTATTGGTGAAAATCTGAACCAACATGAGAAGAAACTCATATCTGCCTATTGGTTGCAGTGATTTGTGAATCTAAGTATGTGTTTAAAATATCTGACACATAAAACAGTGATGAACCACACACCAGTGTCCGGTTTTCCTGAAGTGTTGATGAATATTATCTGAGAGTCATATGAAGATCATCAGCTGATGGAAATGTCTTTATTTCAGCATAACCTTTGGACATTTATTCCACACAGAAGCTTTTTTTCTCAGCGGTTTAATCATAATCTGTCTTTGTATAATCTTATTGTGCACTGATAGGTTTAAAGTCTGATGTAACAAACCCTTATTGAGCACAAATGCGGTGAAACCAGCCAGTCGAAGCCAAACACGGCATTTCTGCAGAGTCTTCTGAACCGGATCTGAAGAAACACTAACGGTGAGATTCAAAGTCTGCCCTCAAACTTTAGTTTATGTCGGATAAAAATCGGAGGTTTTCATTCAGTGCTGAATTTGTGTGGAGTTTGATTGCTGATGACTGGAATAAAATCAGGCTTGAGCATCAAATCATTGACGCTTCCTTACATGTGATGAAGATGACATGGTTTGATGTCAGTGTGTAATCAGCTGTGATTGACCGACGATGCTGACGTGTGTCTGCAGCTGCTGATGGCTTTCAGTGGGAAATATCAGCTGGAGTCACACGAGAACTTCGAGGCGTTCATGAAGGCCATTGGTAAGAGAAAACGCATGGAACACACTACTGTCATCTGAGCGTTTGCTTGTGATTGTGAGTGTAACATATTAACACTATTTAAGACATCATCTGTTTCATGAGTTTTCTCGTGTGTTTTCTGCTGCAGGGTTGCCAGATGATGAGATTGAGAAAGGCAAAGACATCAAGAGCATCTCAGAGATCCATCAGGATGGAAACGACTTCAAAGTGACGGTGACGGCGGGAACTAAAGTCGTCCTGTACTCGTTTACTGTGGGTGAAGAGTGTGAACTGGAGACCTTCACTGGAGAAAAAGCGCAAGTAAGATCAGTCCACTATAATTCACGTTCTCAAAAACAGTATCGAAACAAATCACAGAATCAAAAGAAAAAAGATTGATATGTGCTGCCTAACATTTTTTTGAGGAAACCACAATGCGTTTTTTTTTTCTTCAGGGTTCTTTTGTAACATAAATATTTAATGTTTCCATGCTGAATGAATGAATGAGCTTTCATTAAAAACATCTCTCCCTCTCTCTCTTTGTATATCGGGATTATTATAGCTACTAAGTAATTAATATATTGTAGTTAACTAAAACTAAAACCATAAAAAACATTACATTTTATTACTTAAAATAATTTCAACTGAAATAAACTTATTTGATTTCAGTTCGTTTTATTTCATCTAGTTTCTCATTTTCATTTAGTGTAATTTGATGTACTAAAATAATTAAAATTAAAACGGAAATATAAAATATAAAAACTATACAGACATATATTTTTTTAAACTAATACAAAAGCACACAAAAATGCTAAAAAATGTAACTAAAACTAAAAACTAGTTCAAAATAGTTTTTAAGGACATTCCTACCAATTTCTCATTACTGTAAAGGGAAAACAACTAGCCCGATTACTCTATTATAGTATATTATAAACAAACATATTTTAAAGGTCACATATTTTACACCTTTCTGGAGTTAGTTCTGACGTCAACTTTTTATGGAAGTCACAACGGTTTGTGAAAAATCACAGCTACTTTATGCAGGCTGTGTGCATTTTACTGTGGACTGACTGTTTTGAAACTTATATGGTAGTTAAATAGCCCCTAGACCTCAGTTATTGTGAAAAAAGCCAGGAAATTTCAGTTTTTACAATATGGGACCTTTAAGACAATCATTCTGTACAGTTATTTATTTATTTATTGGCATAATGTTAATGAGAATTTAGGGGGGAAATGATGTCACAATGTTTAAATCTTAAAAGTTGCTTTAAATAAGCCTAATTTTCAATCAAAATATTTTTTTAAGTGTAATATGATCTGTCGGTCGTGAGATTGATGAGATATTAAAGCTGTCTGTCTGTGTGTGTGTGTGTGTGTGTGTCTCAGACTGTGGTTCACATGGACGGGAATAAGCTGATGGTGTGTGTGAAGGGGATCGAGTCTGTGACGGAGCTGAACGGAGACACCATCATTAATGTAAGACACATAATAATCATCATCATCATCTCTGCACACCACCTGACGCTCAATCCTGTCTGCTGTTGCGTGTCGTTTCAGATCCTCACCTTTGACGGCATCGTCTACAAGAGGATCAGCAGACGCATCTCCTGATCAGACGTAGGTGATGTTCTCATGCACATCTCAGCTACATTCAATCAAAACAGCACAAAACAGAGATCTGCTGAAAATGCCTTTAATACTCTGCAGATTCAGGCACGTTTGAGGAGCTTGTTTATGAAGTGGTTTTGATTTGTTCTCCAGCGAGCATCATGGGTTTGTCGCTGAGCACGGCCTCCCTCATGCTGCGATAGACCAGCTCGTTCTGCTTGAACAAACACAGCTCCATCTCCGTCTGCGTCCGCATCACCTGAAACACACATTCACATTCAATCATGATCAAAGAAACGCTCACAGACCCATTCTCATGTGCTTCTTCACATTAAACATCCAGCTTTTGTGATAGATTGGTGTGATAGATTCAGCTCAAGCTAAGGTAAGACACTGCAGGCAAAACCAGTGTGTTTTCATGCACTAGTCAGTTTTTAGTTTGTTTTGCTCTATATCATGTCTTTTCAGATTAGTGGAAAGAAAACATCCAAAATACACATTTAGGTGTTTGTTTTATTGCAGTTTATCTATTTGAGTCTGTAGATTTCAATTCCAATCCATGTCTTTAAATAGTTTTTTCTCTTACATACAGCAAACTATACAGTTTTATTCCTATCTATATTCTGTAGGTTTGTTCATAAATCATTCACACTGATTTATTCATGGTGAAAATGTATTTGTTTTCTGTCTGTCGACAGTATTTTTTTGATGGAGTGATTAAAAGAGAAATCCAAAATCCCCTCTGGAAAAACCTAGAATATGTCGACAAATCAAACAAGAATTTGGCTTTATCCAACGTCCAGATTTCTGTACTGGAAATTTATGCAAATTAAAGCAAATTTAATTAGATAATGCCTCATTTGCATAACACAACATATCAGAAAACCCATAATATAAAATGTCTTAATGGACTGTGATCAATCAACTGGGAAATTAGATTTCTATAAGTTTGACCTTTTCACCTGTGGTGTTCTGCCTCGAAAACAAAGTTTTCATTGGAATATCATATTCATAATTGTAAAATTGTAAACTGGGTTAAAATTATAACAACACTTTGCTTTTATTAAAATAAAAATAACATACTCTCACTGTCTAGATTTACTGAGTGCATTTTTCTGGTGTTTTTATTTCCAAATATGATATAAAATATGAAATAAAGTGACATGTGGCCAAGTATGGTGATCCATACTCGGTGCTCAAGGACACCTCAGTCGTGGTATTGAAGGTGGGAAAGAGCACTGTACATTCACTCCCCCCACCTACAATCCCTGCCGGTACGAGACTCGAACCCGCAACCTTTGGGTTACAAGTCCGACTCTCTAACCATTAGGCCACGACTTCCCCTAAAAAGGTACGCCCAACGTACCCTAAATATGATGCATTATTTTCTATGAGTGCACGTTAAGGTCTTCCGAAGTTATCTTAATCTATAGTAAGTAAACTAAATTAAACAGTCAGTACGTTTACATGGACAACAATACTCCGATTTTAATACGATTAAGACAATACTCTGATTAAGAATCTACCATGTAAACAGAGATTTTTGATTACCTTAATCCAGCTCCGTAGTGTAGGACTTTTCGCCACATTTTGCGACAGGATACACACACGGCAGTGCTCAACCGTTTGACGGCAAATAAAAGAGCTTCAACACCCGCCGTCATCTGTATGCACGTACAAATAATTAACTGCACTTGAAGCTTTCATAAAATTAAAAATGAAACACCCAAAACTGTACAGGGCATCATCACGAAAATGAACTATATGTTTATACGTGAAATTCCGGAGGGGACGTAATGACGTGTGCCATTAATCGAACTATGTACTATAACATGTAAAACAGGAACATGAAATGAATATTCTAAAAGCAACTCATGTAAACACCATAATCATAATATTGGCTTATTTAGAATAAGGTAAATAATTAGATTACTGATGTCCATATAAACGTAGTCATTGACTTTTAATTTTCACTTAAGATAAAACTAAAATCATTTGTTTCGTATTTTAGCTAATTTAGCTTTTGTTTACTGGGGAAATTAAATTGTAAAAAAGCCAAAAAAATATTACATTGATGTACATTAAGTATAATTTTGGCTTGTGCCTTAAAGTATATGAATTAAGTAAATGGTCTTGTAATAAACAATCTTTTTATTTTGTCTGAATGTTTTTGTCTTTGGGAAAATAATTATTTTTATTAATATTAAACCAACATTTTATTTATATATTTGGCTGTAACAAATTAAGAGTATTTTTTTAATTGGTTTAAAGAATAATTTTATGCCATATTCAGTGGCAGCTGGTCAATAGGGGGCGCTGGGGCGCCGCCCCCCTCAAGTTAGCCAGGGAAGAAGCCTACTTCAACATGTTAAAAATATATATTGCAAAATAATCACGAAATTGCATTATTTAGTCCTACTATTTGACTGGTAGTCATGTTAGCACAAAAATCAAAACTCTATTTCGTTTGTTGTGTGTGTGTGGGGGGCGCCGGACAAATGGGTGTCTATTAGGTCTGTAAACTTTTGAAACGCATTTGTCCTCGGACCCTCCCACTTTTGATTTTAGCGAATCAGTATTGTTTTTATATATTTTGGTCTCATGTGATTGAATATCTCTTCCAAGATGAAAGTAAATTTGATTTTATCTTTACAAAAAGTCCTTTCACAAGACATTTAAATTAAGAAAAAAAAAATAAAAATACGGATCATGGAGCTTGGACGGAGATGGCTAGCTGGATGGGACGTAAGTCATGCCTTTTATTGTTTGTTATTTCAAAGTCCTGTTACCGAAGCATTGTGGACAGCGACACAGAAGGAAACTGAAACAATGCAGTTTAACTTGAGGCGATCATCGCGGTCCAATTACAATGGCTTGTGTAGATGATATAGTTATCCAATGGACATGTCTCTTTTCAAGTAAAATATGAGTCTTTATGGACGTTTTATTATATGCACAATATTAATACATAGTCATGTCTGACAACTTGACAAATATGTTTTCAATACCATTAAAATTAAGATAAAAAATAATGGTCTATAAGCATTTAGGAGATTACAGTTTTTGCATACTTATTATAATTTGCTTTATTAAATTTTATTTGAAAATATAATGAATTTATATGCAATTTTTTTTTTTTACTACAAGTCAAGTTATTGAACAATTTTCACAGTCGTTAAACAGATATTAAAGGATTTGATATCCTGTGGCTCCCTCGTGTGGACAACATTAGAATTATGGCCTTCATCTCTGAATCACATTAATATAAATGGCTAATTTGTTTGAATGATTACACGTTTAATGATTACTTTACTATCAATACACCCACATTAAACTCAAATTCACTGATTCATGGGAACTTATTTCATGCTTTAACAGTTGAATTTTCAACTTCCATTTTTTAGCTAAGCAGTAACGATACATTATTATATCACTTTTTAAATGATTATTTAACAATTGCATTCTGCTCTTTGCATCAGTAGCCCCACACTGCAGAACAAAGATCCAGGGGGCGGGGTTGGATCCACATCTAGGGGGTGGAGATGGGTAGGTTTAGGTATATGTAAGGTGGGAGGAGTTGGATTTGGATCCAACCACGCCCCCTGGATCTTGTGTTCTGCAGTGAGGACCATCTCCTTTGCATTCATAACAATTGCATTCTGCCCCGTTCTGCTCTTCAGCCCTGTTATGCCATCACTGTGACCTTTCTGACATATTAAAGTGACACCATAAATGAGCACAAGTAAGTTTCTCTTACAGTCTTGATTAGTATTGACCTCATTAAGCTCAAAAGTTCAGCTGTTATGGGAGAAACTCAATGAGTTTTTTTTTAAAATAATAAGCCCACTGACTTTGAACTGACTTCACCAAAGTAACATTCAGTGTTTCCACTGAGGATGATGGTGTAGCGGTAGGTGTTTTACCTCCAGGTCTTTGGTGATGGGGTGATGAGCTCCGTGTGTGATGATGAGGACGGCGTAGGCGCTACAGATCAGCCCGTGAGCGGCCTCGATCAGGCCCGCGTGCCAGTGCGTGACGCCCGCTCTCATGATGGCCATGCCCAGCTGCGCGTTATTGGGGTGATAAAGCTTCCTGAGAGCAGAACAGAGTCCAGCTGACCTCATATTAGGAGCACGGGTGATTTCAGAATCTCAGGAATGAACGAGGTTTAGAGTAAATCAGCAGACTCACGTGTATCCGTCCACCATGCGCTTCGCGTAACCCGCCGCCTCGGTGAACTGCTGCAGGAAGGACAGGACCTCGCTGGCGGTGCTGAGGACGCGCAGCAGATGCAGGCTTGTGTCTCCAAACACTGGATCCTGCTTCTCCAAACACTCACGGCAGATCTTAACCACCTACAGCACCAAGCAGCCGTTAATGAGCGCAGACTAAAACGTACAGTACAGTGACACGACTAAATTAAATTAAAACGTAATTTATTCAATTGCATAGTTTTATATTAGTTTAATCGAAAATCATGGTTTAGACCGGTTTAGTTCAGAGTTTTACTTTGTCTAAAAGCAAAGCATTACGCATAGCAAAAAGAAATAAATACTAATAGGCCTACTTTAGCATGTTGATGGAGGAACACATGATTTACTGACCACAGAAATGATTTTATTACAAAAAGGAAAAGTTTCATTCATTTACCGTGTGTATTTTTGTTTCTTTTTTGTTAGTAGGCTACATAACAGAAAATATTATATATACTTTAAAAATAAATCACAATAAACATTAAGGTCTTTCAAAGTTACTGTTCTTTATTTCTAATAAGTAGTTTAATCTTAAGTAAAAATTCTTAAGTAACATTTTTGGTTTTAAGTATAAAGTAACGCATTGATTAAAAATGTAGTCTTTATAGTAAATCTTAAAAAAAATGTCAAACTATAAAATCTTTTTACTTTGTATTCAAAATACTTTTTTTTTTATATTTGAATAAATATTTTTGATTTAAATATATATATTATATTATATTTAATTTGATTAAAACAATTAAATTAATTTGAGAAAAAATACAGAATTTGGCTTCAACAAATTATTATTATTATTATTTTAAGTATAACACTTTTCATCTTGCTTTGGCTTTGGTGAACACACAGTGTAAAGCTCGTTGCTGATGTATGGAAACGCTGTTTAGATCCCCTTTAATTGGCAGTAACCAATAAAACACAAGTGATTCAGTTTTAGCTCTTTCTGTGAAATCAGGATGGGATTGTTAGACTCACCTCATGAAAGTTTCCTTCAGTACGAGCTTCTTCGATCTTAACCAGAGCCCGAAGACTGAAATCTGTCACCGCCTTCACCACATCAGCAGACGGCTGCAGACAGGCAGACACATTTCATTATAACTACAGACTGACGATCTGAGGAGATCACTGGATGTTCACAAGATCAGACCTCTTAACTTTCACAAACTTTCTAGCATGACTGTATTATCATTCCCTACCACAAAGAGGCACTCTTTCATCTACATATAAACACCAACTACCTTGTGCAAACTGCTTTAGAATCAGCTAGGGAATTCAAATAGTCATATTAAACTCAGACTGCCAGGGACAGTGTTTTTGTATATTTTACTATAGTACAGATTTGGAGGCCGATATGAACCTTGTGTCCATCAGTGTCTCTGACAGCCGTCATCAGGTCATCTTTCATGCCGCTGGTGCAGTGCTCACACTTGCAGTCGAAGTAATACTGCTGCTTGAGCAGCCGCTGGCGCTCCTTGGACACATTCAGGAAGTCCACATAGCTGACGGTCAGCTCTTCTCCTTCAGAGATCTTCCCCAGAGCCCTCAGCTCGATCCTAGCTCATTCCCAGAGTCACAGAGAGAACAATTCTCTTCAACAACAACAACATCTATTCAGTCTCACACAAGTGAGGAATTATAAAATGCACTTGTGTTAGTAAAAAAAAAAAAAACACCTATAAAAGCTATTTTTGCAGCTCACATGGAACACCATGCTAAATCAAATCAAAAATACTTCATGATGAAGACATTGAGTGAGAACCCTAGAGCGGATCACAACTCAACATGTGACAGACCAGGTATACATGATGACTCGATGAGTGCTTCTACTCTGGAGTACCTAGACTAGATTACATAAGAACGACTGGAGCTGTTTTACATCATGTTTACTAAACATGAACAGCTCTTATTCTTATTTTCTCAATGTTTTCTGCACTTTAAGGAATAGCTGGTAACACTTTTCAATTCAGTTCAGTTCATAAACATTGATTACTAAATTGAACGGCAATAAACTTCCTTTTACAACATTTAAATATCCAGGTTAATGTTAATTTTTAACATAAACTAATACATTTAAAACATTTCAAGTTGTATACATTAACATTAGTTAATGCATTAGGACCAAACATATTGTAACAATGAACAATAGTAAATTTATAAATTAAGATGAACCTAAATAGAAATAATCTGTTGTTCAGTGTTTGGTCACAGTACTTAACTATTAATAAATGTAGCCTTTTTGTAAAGTGTTATCAAATAGTTTACTTTAATGCTTCCAAATGTGAACCAGGGTTACTATCATTAAATAAAACTATAACCATTAAAAATCATTTTCATTACTCGAAACAAAATAAATGTTAACTGAAATTAAATAAATAAATAAATAAAATGATTTTATTTCAGCTATTGCAGTCATTTTCATTAAGTTTAACTTGAAGTACTAAAATAACTAAATCTGTCACAAATCCTGTGCCTGCCTTTCCGTTCGCTCACCACCAGAGATCACCCGCTCATTATGATACATTTCCCATCATCCATTGCACTGATTACACACACAGCTGCAACCAATCAAACACCCTACATAAGCCTTCTAGCGATAGCTACATTACGGAGCCATTCCTAGTTCTAGTCTTATGCTGCGTCCTCCTGGGACGTTCGTACTTACGAGTTGACAAGTCGTAATTACGACGTCAGGTGCGTTCAAGTCAGTTTAGTCGGCACAAGATGGCGGTGTACCTTCTTTTAATAAATTACAAGAAAATACAACAGGGTCTGCATTTTTTTACTTGGATTTCAGCTGTGTAACAAGAACATGACCAATTTAAGTTTATAGGACAACTAAACTATCAATTTAAACAAAAATTTACCGTCAACTACCGTTGCATCCATCGATTCCGCCATGTTTCTCATTGCCACGCCCCCAACTCGGAAACTCGGGGCTTAAAGAAAATGTAGAGTTTCCCACTCGTAATAACGACTTTGTGGTGGCGTTCATGTGCGTTCAACTCGTAAATACGATCTATCCGACATGACTTGAAAGCACCATTAGTCTAGCCACTTCATGTTGTCTGTTTCCTGACATTCTGCCTGTGTTTCTTGGATTAACCCTTTGTCTTGCTGTTTCGGACTGTGTTTGCACTTCGTCTGGACTATTGCTCGTGTTATTGGATTACCCCTCTTGTCAAGCCCTCTGGATACTGTTCGCCCATCGAAGACCTACGCTAGCCCTAGGAATATTCTTTGTCTTGCCTGTGATATACCTGTGTTATCTGACCCTTGCCTGTTTATTGACCACGCCTTTGTAAATAATGCCTTGCACATGGATCCGCACGTCTCACGTCTCGTTCGCTCCGTAACAAAACCAAATAAAGTAAAACTAATTTTAAAAAATCATTAAATCTATATAGACATATTAAAAAAAGAATAAACATGACAAAAGCACAGAACAAAATTACTAAAACTTTAACTGAAGTTAAAGTGAAATCAGAAAACATAAAAATAAAATTTAATTCAAAATATTAACCAAAACTGTAACAGTACATCAATGATACTAAAATAAAACTGAGGTGGACACAAGTCCTGCCCTGTTTTCCATATCATGAAAATAAATGATGTCTGGGAGAGTCAAACTCTCAAAATGACAAAAAGATTCATAAAATATATGACTTATGTGCTTTTTGAAGCATTAAAGTTCCAGTATTCACTGTAATTGGATGGAAAAAAGAACGAAAGTCATCCAGGTTTGCAACGACGTGTGTAAACGACAGAATTTTCATTTTTAGTGAACTGTTAAGGACATGACATGGCTAGGATGCTGTGAGTAAGTCAGGGGTCAAAGGGCAGATGTTAGTGTGTGTCACACTGACTCACCTTCTCTTTGAGTGGAATGAAGCATCCAGAGCCGTTTGACTGCAAAAGAGAAACACACCAGACATTTAGATCTGGATGAACACCTAATCAAGCTTCTGTATGATTTAGGATGTTATCACAGCAGCTGATAGACATATGGTGGTTCTTCACTGAATTCTCATCTACTCACTTGCCGGGATTGAGAATGACGGTGCAGTTTGGCCAGCAGTCATGATTGACCAAACATAGGTTAGGAAAGAGACCCACGCCCACCGCCTGAAAACCCCTCTGATCGCTCAGTGTAAAACCATTGCAGTTAATCTGAGGACGAGAGAAACATCTTTCTCATCTGAGTTTCATGAGTGCAAGCGAAGAAGTGTGCGGTTGGGCAAATCAGTGCTTACCACACCAAAGAGATGCGACACGTAGTCCTCGCCGACGGGTTTGCTCTTTTTAGGCCAGTAATTGTAGAAATGTTGCACATCGACTTTGAGTTCTTTCAGGTCCTCGGGGGACATTTTGGACAGGTGATCCTCCAGGAGGTCGAGGGTGGTGAGCTGAGCGTCGGAGACCAGACCCGTGTCCTTCTGAATACGCCACAGGATACGAGCGACCAGACTGCAATGTCAGGACATTGAACGCCAATAAACATGTGCCGTTTGAGCCTGAACATTTCCAGATTTGTTTTCTTTGGATAAAATGTGGTAATTACAGTAATTACACGTTTTACATTTGAAATGTTTAATTTTTATTGTAACATTTTAAAGGTCAGTCTTAGATCACATGACTCACCGCACATTCTCATTGGGAGCTTTTCCTATCTTTTTAAGGGCAGAACATTCCTGCTTGTGTTCGTCCCATGCGGCACGTTGGCACGTGCGGTCACAGTAGTAGGCAAATTTGCACTGGGCACAGCGATGAGGGTTTGCCTGCCGGCGGAAACAGCTGTGACACACCTGCAGAGAGAGACTGACAGACAACACATACAGATCTGTTTTAGTAGAATCCTCACTGAAAACATACTATGTGCCCTATTTTCATACCAGTTTCAAACACATGGCTGTTCATTATGACCACCTATTACATTTGATGCAATTTTTGTAAAAATGCAAGCGGGTGTTGATATGCGTTTATGCTATCTGTGAGTGTATATGCACAATGGGCCTTATTTATGAAACACGAGCAGAACGATTTTTTGTGTAAATCATTCGGAAAGTCGTTCTGATGTAAATTTTTGGATTCATGAAAATGTTTGTATTTTCAAAATGTTAGTTGTTACGAAAGAAATTTACACCTGCTCTCTACCATGTGTAAATGGTGCATAAAACATTCAAACGTCCTGTATTCTTTTAGACAAACTGATGACACTGCATTTTTATGAACTATGTATTAGAATAATATTTAACGAGTTCATTTGGCCTGTCTTTTTTTTCGTTTTTTACTCTTTAACTTTGGGTAAAACCAAGCGGCAACCTTCCGGTCTCTCTCGTGAAGAAGTGATGGAAGTGATTTAAACTGTAATTCATCAACTGGCCGCTAGAGGCTGGCTGCAAAAGGGAGTCAATCACATAGACTCCCCATGTTAAAATGCCCAACTTTACAGCAGAAAAAAACGTTTACAGCCTGGTTCAAACAATTATTTTGGTCAATATAGCTAATTTTGCCCTTCATGACAACTGTGAGGAGGGTGAATTTTTTTATAACTCATCCGTTTAAATTATATTAAGCCTTAAAGTTCTGCATAATTAAGGGCGTGGCCACTTGAGTGACAGGTGGATTGCCGCTGCTGTCACCACCGTCGAGCTAGGTGGGCGTGGTTTGAGCAACCTGCTCCCGCCTCTTTGCCCATTTTCGATTATCCGGGAGTGACGCGCGGTAACGCGCTGCCAAGATGGCGACGGCCCGCTCCGCCCACTTTGAGCTTCAAAGCTCTGGTGGGCACACGTTAATTTATTCATTTATTGTTAGGTATATAGCCTAATTAGTCTCTTATGCATTTATGCTATATAACTTACCAAACCTGAGAATTGAGTCCAAGGATTCCACACCATTCCTAGATACGTAATTTGCGTAGTGGTAATTCATAGCAATATTAGCAATATGCTAATTGTGAATGAGCGTGTATGCGCGCACTGTTTAAGAATGATTGGAATTCATTAACATACACACATTTAACTATCAAATCTTACCTTTACGAAGTATTTGTGAATCCGGAGGAGAGTTTTTGGGAAGGTCCGTTTTATGCGTAAATTACTCAGAATTTACTCATATATTTACAAACGTGTCATGAATGAGGCCCAATGTGTGTTAACAAAATAATATAGGAGGTCCATGTCAGCGAAATGGTGTAAAACTTAATATACTATTTTTGCAAGAAATAATATTGACGTCTGAGAAGCACATCTATTTTTACATGTAAACTCAGCTTGTGTATTTTGGGATTCTGAATGCATCAAATATTCTAAATATTGAATTACAGCGAATGATTAATGTATGATTGATGATTAATTCTCTATCTATTTGGAAATCCTATTAGTCCTGATGAGCACATGGCTTTTCCATGTGTATGTCAAGTATATAAATACATGGCATGCCATCTAACACTTGAAATGTCTTAAGTTGTATTGTTGCTTGACTGGGAATGGATGGAATTTTTACGACCCATGATTTCCATTATAGTAGTACAGGACTCCGTCTTGAGTCTGAGTTCAAGACCATATTTTTGCAGCTTGGTCTTGTAATGGACTTCAGAGTTTTTGGACACTGTTTTGACTAGGACTCAAGACTGATTCCAGTCACAAGTACAATGCTGCGGATACGTTTTGTGGTCTGTGGTTCACTCTGTGCTACCATGTCTGTGTGTGCTTTGAACACTGATGTGAAACCAGGATTCATTCACCCTAAAGAAAAACATTTATTTACATGGTCTGAATCGTTTCGATTTTCTTTAGCTCTTGACTCAGAGTCGACCCTCTTCTGGGGCCTTAAAAAGTTAGTCAACTAATTGTTTTTCTTCAAGACTGGTCATAGCTTTTTAAATTCAGTTATGAAAAGGTAGATTGGTTTTATTTGTACTGGAAAAGTAAGACTGATTACCCATTGGCAACTGCTAGTTGGTCAAACTATTTTTTAAGACACAGTCTTAAGATGGTGGCTAAGTTTATGCAACTGGCCCCTGGTCTTAGTCTTGACTCAACTCAACCTGCTCAGGTCTTGGCCTTGAATGAACTGATCTCAACCTGAGCACTTAATATGAGCACACACCTATGCCTGAAACTTAGTAGGGCTGCCAACATTTTTGTTTAATTTCGAATATACATCGAATTTAAAATAAAAATCCACATTCGAATGCAAAAATGTTGCATTTGAATTTTAGGTGTGCGTTAGGTGTGCGCACGCGATGCGATGACGATGTAAGTGTCATTGCATTATAATGTATTTGTTATCCTGTCTAGTTGAAGCCACTAGATGTGGCGCTACTGCGTTGTTAATTAAAAATATTGCGGAAAAAGAGAACATTAATGCGGAGAAGATCTTGTTTACATCAAAACTGAAACCAAGCCATTCACACAGAACACATATTTCACGCATTTTCTAGAGGGACGTCTATCACCGTTGCACTCGCATCTCGCATAAAGGAGCCGCATGTTTAGAAAGCCATTAAAATTAATGCTTTGATATTAATGTTTAACTTTGAAAAAAACATATATCGAGTGTTTGAATATTTGAATAAACATGCATTAGTCATATTTTGCTCGATGCGTTCTCTTTTGGCCTCAGAAGAGAAGCCAAAAGCTTTTCTTCATCCTAACTGAAATTATGCATATTAAATTCGAATATAATTCAAATTTTGATAATATTTAAGTACAAAATTTGAATTTAGTTTTTCAGCCATTTTGACAGCCCTAAAGCTTAGAGTGTTCTCCTTCACGCTTCCCAGAGACTCTGGACATATGACAGAGTCTTGACGTACTGTTCTTAAATTAGCACCCTATAATATTTCATGGTGTTCTCTTAGAAATATGTTATTTTAAAGGCAATATGTAGTATACATGCATATGAATTCAGTTTCTATTAAATTTACAAATCCACCACAACGGTCATATCATGAGAAGTAAATATTTCCTTGCTGTTCTAAAATAAACAATCATTTTTACTATGAAAACAAACTGTGGGCCACCATCAAAAAAGTCTAGTCTTTAAAGTTGTAATGATGTTCCAGTCCTTGTGCTCTTGTATATGTAGTTTAAGAAACTAGAAAACCAATAATCAAGAAACAAGAACTCAGCTAACTGGAGGAACAACCACAAATGGACAAGACATTACGAATGAACACAATGGCTTAAATACACACTGGGGCTGTGACAAACAAGGGGTAACAAGGGAAACAGGAACACGAACTGAACAACAAAATAAAAGTCCACAGAATCAAACAAAAGCAGAAGGACAGAACTTCTTTTTATCAGGACACCTGTTCTTATTGGCAGGACTGTGTTGGGAGCATATGAGAGGAAGGCTTGACAGACTGAGATCTGAGACTGAGACTTTCGTCCCCTTGCTGCTTAGTCCTAACACTGTTGGTTTACAGTTTATCTCTTGCCCTAGTACCTAAATCATGGAATCAAGCTGTATTGCCAGGACTCTTTGGACAGGTTATCACTTCCACCTGCATGTCCCACAACGATGGGACAGGGGTGATGGAGGCAGGTCTTGAATTGTGACTCTCATTGTGTGGATGTGAATGTGATGGAGCAGCACTCACATCACTGAGCAGCGCCTTTTAAGGTCTGAACTGCTCACTCCTTGACAGCCCAGTTAGCATGCGAATGTGGGCCACTTAAGGCAATGATATGGCACTGCTGGCCTTCTAATGGCCCGGACAAAATGGATGTAAGCCTGAAGTGGCCCATATGTAAGACAGCAAAAATGGCCCAAATGTATCAAATCACATGTGGTCCTCTGTAGGTAAAGATGCGGTGTTAACGGCAATGTGTAATCTGAATGTGACCCTAAAGTGGCCCATGTGGTAAACAGTGATTATGGCCTAAATAGTGGCAATCAAATGTGGGCCACCTTTGGCAAAAATGTGGCATTATCGACAAAGGCTAATCAGGGTGTAAACCAAATGTGGTCCACATATGTTTCAGCAAATGCTGCCCAGGTACATTAAAACGTATCTGGGCCAGTTTTGGCAAAGATATGGCACAGTAAGCACTGGCTAATGTGGCTGTGAGTCTAAAGTGGCCCGCATATGATGTCACAAATGTGGCCCAGTTATCCTCAAACATATCTGGGCCAGTTTTGGCAAAGATATGGAACAGTAAGTACTGGCTAATGTGGCTGTGAGTCTAAAGTGGCCTGCATATGATGCCACAAATGTGGCCCATTTATCCTAAAGCGTGTCTGGGCCAGTTTTGGCAAAGATATGGCACGTTAAGCACTGGCTAATGTGGCTGTGAGCCTAAAGTGGCCCACATATGATGCCACAAATGTTGCCCAGGTATGTTAAAACATATATGGGCCAGTTTTGGCAAAGATATGCTCAGTGAGAATTGACTAATGTGGCTGTGAGCCTAAAGTGGCCCTTATATGATTCCGCAAATGTGGCCCAGTTATCCTCAAACATATTTGGGCCAGGTTTGGCAAAGACATGGCACAGTGAGCACTGGCTAATGTGGCTGAGAGCCTAAAGTGGCCCACATATGATGCCACAAATGTGGCACAGTTATCCTAAACCGTATGTGGGCCATTTTTGGCAAAGATATGGCACAGTGAGCACTGGTTAATGTGGCTGTGAGCCTAAAGTGGCCATTATATGATGCCGCAAATGTGGCCCCCATATAAAATGACAAATATTGCCCAAATAATTAATACACTGGCTAATTGAAATGGAAGCTTGAAATTGTAAATATGGCCTAATAGAATTTGGCTACTTTTAGTAGGATGCAACACAGTTAACTGATGCAGGGTGATCTGGATGTGATTCTTAAAAAGGCTACATATGCAGCAATTTATTTTTTGATACATGCTTTTAATGGCAGTTTTTTATATGTGTACTGTGCAGCATAAAAACAGAAGTGCACTATAATGATTGTACTCTTACTGTCACCGTTTCTGTTAATTTGGGCTTTGTTTTCCCTTGTTGTGTTGATTGTATTATTCTGTTCAGGTGTGCCTAGTTAATTATCCTTGTTTGGTCTGAGTACTTAAGTTCCTGTATGTTCACTCTGAGGCCATGTCCACACGCACATGGGTATTTTTATAAAATGAGTTTTTCCTTCTTCCATTTAAAAAAAAAAATCTCTGTCCACATGAAAATGCAAACGCATGCTATGACGCACTGTCAAGAGCATGCCAAAACAACAGGTGGCAATATAATCTCAACCGTAAAGCCATGTTGGCCAATCAGAAGCCTGAAAAAGTCTCCAGTTGGCGGAGATAACAGCGCAGGCGCCGATGTCACAAGCCAAAAACTCCGGTTTCGGCAACACTGCAACCAGAGTTTTTGAAAATCTTCACCCTGGCAGGCGTTTTCAAAAATGTTTGGTTTCAGTGAACTGGTGCTGCGTTTGCGTGTGGACGAACGGCCTAACCCAGGGCTGTCCAAACTCGGTATGTCTTAAATGTTGCTGTGCTACATTGTGTTTGGATTTACCCTTGTTGGATTAAAGACTTATGATATATAACCTTTCATCTTCGTCGTGCGCTCTTTAACACAGTGTAGCTATGACACTTACAGACTTACTGTGTAGGTAGAGTCTGAGTGAGAAGCATCTTTGTGAGAAGTGAGAAGTGTCTTTGAATATTTATCTGTGACATTTTAATTGCTGCTTGTGCAAAACTTGGGTCGGATGATTTTATCAAGTAGGACACATTGAACAACTTATTTGAACATTTATGAAGGACATTTTTAAATTTCTCTTTACAATGTTAAGTATTGTTGATGCATAACTCACTTAAGGCTTAGTGTGGCCCAGATAATGTATATTTATGGTTTATTTAGTTCATTAATAGCTCAAATGTGGCTGTGTAGTGGCCTGCATGTGGACCACTGCCAAAATGCCACCATTCCATGCAGCATGTGGGCCACATGAGGAATGTGGGGAAGACCAGAGTTAGAATAAAAATCAACTATGGCCCACATTAGGGCCAGTTTTGGTTTATTTGGTTGGCTTACATGCAGCAATGCTAAGGCTTACTTGAGGCCCAAATCTGGCAAACAGAACTGGACTGGCCAAATGCCAATATTCCACGCAGTATGTGGGCCAGAGCAAGGCATTGGATCTGGGCCGGATCTTGGCCAGAATTTAAATAAATGTGCTTCTGTGCAGTTCTGCTTTATTTGGTTTATTCATGGCTGACATTGGGCCTTCCTCTGGCTTGCTTGTGGCCCAAATTTAGCAAACAGGAGTGGACCGCCCAAGTGCCATCATTCTTCACAGTATGTGGGCCGGAGCAAGGTGTTGGATCTGGGCCGGATCCGGGCCAGAATTCAAATCAATATGGCCCAGATTTGGGCCAGTTCTGCTTTATTTGGTTTATTCATGGCTGACATTGGACCTTCCTTTGACTTGCTTGTGGCTCAAATCTGGCAAACAGGAGTGGTCAATCCAAATGCCATCATTCTTCACAGTATGTGGGCCGGGGAAAGGTGTTGGATCTGGGCCGGAGCTGGGCCAGAATTAAAATCAATGTGGCCCAGATTTGGGGCAGTTCTGCTTTATTTGGTTTATTCATGGCTGACATTGGGCCTTCTTTTGGCTTGCTCGTGGCCCAAATCTGTCAAACAGGAGCGGACCGCCCAAATGCCATCATTCTTCACAGAATGTGGGCCGGAGCAAGGTGTTGGATCTGGGCCGGATCCGGGCCAGAATTCAAATCAATATGGCCCAGATTTGGGCCAGTTCTGCTTTATTTGGTTTATTCATGGCTGACACTGGGCCTTCTTTTGGCTTGCTTGTGGCCCAGATATGGCAAACAGGAGCGGACCGCCCAATTGCCATCATTCCACACGGTATGTGGGCCAGATGAAAGTGTCAGGTGTGGGCTTGATCTGGGCCTCAGGAATTTTGCTATCTGGTAGGGAAGGGACTTAAAATGGTGACCTAAAATTGCCTATTCCAAAATTTACCTCAGTGGCCTAGCATCCCTCTGTGCAGACAAAAAGTAAACAATCTCACATGGAAATGACACACTCTACTGAATACACTCACAATGACAAAAGATCCAACTACTGCACATCCCATGCTGCAACTGAGCATACATTCACAATGTAGACTTCACAGTCTTGAAGTATACACAATTCTCTGTAGTCTCAGACTAAAGTTGAGCAATACACCCTCCTTTGGAAAGGTCAAATCCCATCGACAATATGGAAGGGGCTTTGCTGTCAAAAGTAAAAACTCCTGCAGAGTTTAGCTTCAGTTCTAATCAGACATACCTGAAACTGTTAATCAAGGTCCTGTTAATCAGGATTACTGAAAACTTCCAGGCAAGTTTTGAAATTAAACACTGCAGGACAGTGACCCTTTGGAAGCAGGATTGAAGGTCTCTGATCTAATGGTTTTTTGAGTCCGTGGACTCAGTTGCATGGAAGGTTCCAAACTCTGATATGTTCTGGTAACTGTTCTGGCATTGCATGATCTTGTTCATTCACGCTGCCAGAATATTACCGTGTTCTGTGCTTTCATTTTTACACATATCCCAGACAGTACCATAAAGACAAAGCTGCACATCAGCTCTGGATCTGTCTGTCTCAATTCCGGGATTGATCTGGCTTGTTATTGGATCCCAGTGAGGGTCTGAAACGGACATTCTGGCTCCAGCCTGCATTTATGCAGAAGGCCCTCCTGCAATTTGATGGCAATTTTCCAGAACCAAAGCAGTACACACCGGTCTGAGGTTATTGGAATATATGGAATTATTGAACTGAACACCACAACCAAAGAAAACCTTCAAACTCCAGCATGTTCAATCACCTACCAAATTTCCCTCCAGTGCATGAACTTGATTGATCCCTACTGAGATCTTTGCCTCAGTAAATAGACTCAAAAACAAGAAAGCAGGACCTGATGGAGTTCTTGCAGAAGCACTTAAAAGTGATGCTACAACAAAGTCTTCACAATGTCAGCCATAGAATTTGGGAGTACAAAACTGTTCCTCCAGACTGGAAAGATGCAATATTTTTGCATTGTATAAAAGAGACAGGGTTCTGGTGAACCTGCTGAAGGAATCATGGCATTTCAGTGCTGCCAGTAGAAGGCAAAGTACTGATCAGAGGCATGATCCTCCATCTCGCCCAATACATAATTGAAAATATCCTTCCAAAATCTCAGGGCAACTTCAGAAAAAAAACCTCCACCTCTAACATGATCTTTGTCCTATGGCAGATTCAAGAACAGCCTTGGCAGCAGAATAAAGACTTGTCTTAGCAAACTGTTGATTGCCATATTTTCCTTGCCATGCCTCCCGGAGTGCTTATACAGTGCAGCAATAGGTTGTGGATAGGACTTGCATTGAGATTAAGTTGATCCGGCTCCTGTCATGTTCAGTCTTCTGGCAGTTGTAACCATGTTAATCCATCCACTCATTCATCCTCTCTTATCCTCTGTAGGGTTATGGGAGTGCTGGAGCCTCTCCCAGCATGTCTCGGACCGGAGGACAGGTGCATGTAAACCATGTTTGTCTTAATTTTTCTCATATTTAAGCAGGATGGTACTCTCTTCTACATCTGCCATGTGCAAGCCACAACAAAGACTCTGATATGAAGGATTCATGAACACCAATTTGCTGATTACCAGGCCTTTCTTGACCAACGATGGCATTCTTGGTCATTACTGATTACTCGTCCTTTAACCCAGAGGTCTTCAAACCTGCTGCTGGAGACCCACTCTCCTGCCCAGTTTATCTCAAACCTGCTTCAACACACCTGCTTGTAATTTTCAAGCAAGCCTGAAGACCTCGATTCACTGGTTCAGGTGTGTTTGATCAGGGTTGGAGCTAAACTCCAAGGTATACAGGAGCAGGGTTGAAGACCATTGCTTTAAACTTAAAGATGAAAAATGAGAAAACCAGTGAATCCAGAACAGAGCTGTATAACGTTTTTGCAGACACCAATCTAGACAGGTCCAACCACAGCTATCCTACAACTCCACACTCACATGTCCTAATTGCATATGTCTTAATTGGGCTCCACAACCATTTTCAGTGGCCTTGCCGTCAAAAACAGGTGTCTTAGTTTGCCACAGTGTCATCATGTAACCCTTCTATCCATCCATTCTGCAAACCACTTGTCCTTAGTAGGGTCCCAGGGATGAACCCTGGGGTAAACAGTCTGGACGGATGGCCAACATGGAGAAAATGTTCAAATTAAAGGTCACCGACATATATTTTCATGGCAATAACTGAACGGTAGGTATTCTGTGTTTACATATAGAAACAAAAAAAATATTTACATGTATTCATACAGAAAAAGATTTAACCACAAACTCTGGATGACTGTATTATTTTCTCTTCCATTATGCTTCCTTTATCCTGACAGTTCTGTTGTATGTATCTGTTAATATAAACAAGTAAATCTGGATCTGAGTCTGATGTCTTTGGTTGTTTTTATGATCCCACCCCTCCTCAGACACATGTGAATCAGACAGGCAGATAACTCTCAGAAGGATCTTTATATAAATGTTCTTTATATGGGCAACATTAAACTCAAATCTTATCCCAAAGGATCAAATAAAAGACCATCTGGATGCTTAACTTGTGTGATAAATTGATATCTCTAAAAATGGGCTATATTTAATATGACTGGCAGATTGTATGCAGTATTGAGTCATTTTTGTACCATTTTTGATTAGTAACATGATTAAGGAATAAACTATGTAAAAATTAATAAACACATCTGCTGTAATTAACTGAGGTGATTCTACTCTGCAGGGCATATCCTTTAGACCAATTAAGATATTTGAACTTTGCTTTAATTATAAAGGTGAGGAACTGTCAGCTCAGTCTTCTGGTGTCAACTTGCATGCTTAGAAATATTGCTTCATGTGATTTAAATAATTTTCTATTTTAAGATGACATTACTGAACACTGATGTCATTGGACCTCCCCCTTTAAAAGTCTGCGTACAGTAAGCAGACATGACATCCAGGTTAACTCTTTCTTGTCATTTGTACTGGTTTCATCCAGACGCTCTCGGAAACATGTTTGTGTTTACAGAAGCTCAAAGGGCTAAGTACTCTGTGCTGTTTTCCACAGTGGCTCTTGTCTTTTTATGGAGGTGAAACTATGATCTTGTCACATGAGAATGGAATCTCTCACACCGTTTAGCGCTCTTAACATCTGCAAGTACACAAAAATGTACTGGTTTCATCCAGACGCTCTCGGAAACATGTTTGTGTTTACAGAAGCTCAAAGGGCTAAGTACTCTGTGCTGTTTTCCGCAGTGGCTCTTGTCTTTTTATGGAGGTGAAACTATGATCTTGTCACATGAGAATGGAATCTCTCACACCGTTTAGCACTCTTAACATCTGCAAGTACACAAAAATGACACGATAGTGACTAAACATAATGCAGTCTGAAATTCTCCTGGGGAAAAACCCCAAAACGAAATGTGTATCTAACAGGCACAGAGGCTTTGCATTTAAAGAAAAAAAAAACAATATTAAGAAATAAAAATATGGCATTGAGGAGAAACGTGGCAATGCATCTGGTTTTAAACCATCAGCAAACATCTACACACTGACTGCAGGAACAATACTGATTAATTATGAATGTTTTCACATTCACATGATTATAAATAATGTCACATCTAAAGCATGTCCTTCAGTTATTCTGGTGACTCTGAGCACAATGAATCTCTTCAGAACAACAAAAGACAGACTTTAAACATTTACATGAGCAACACCTGTAGGGATAACCCTTTAATCTACGGAATATTTACTCACAAAGCACAATCTGAAAGCCCATTTTTTACCATTTTAAGATGTTTAGCACAGCTGATCCTGAATTAGACACTTTGGCCGCTCAGTAATCTGAGCTCTCACATACTGTAGCTAGAGCCTAACCTGCAGAATATGTACATAGTAAACCTCGTTCTCCATTTAACAGAACTAAACCAGTCCCAGAAATGACACTTTCCATTATTTAAACACCAATTCCAATATAGATTTGTGAAAGTACATCTATAGAAAACAGTCTGGATTGTTCACGTACAAGGACACTTTCTAATATTGATCTACCACAAGCACGGTTGTGTTTGTGACAAGAGAAAACAATTATTTTGTGCAGATAAATCTATGTAGATTTGCCATACTCTCAGAAAAAAAGGTTACAAAAGCTGTCACGGGGGCAGGACCTTTTCAAAAGGCACACCTTTGTATCTAAAGGGTCCACATTGGTACCTTAAATTAGTACCTGAAGTGTACATATTAGTACGTAAAATTTACAATTTTATATCTTTTGAAAAGGTGCATTCCCAGTGACAGATTTGTACCTTTATTCTGAGAGTGCGCTTACATACTGCCACCAAATCTCTTCAAGTCCAAAGAGCAAAATAACCAAAAACAGGGTGTTTTACTCTTATTTTAGTGCAATTACAATTGGAAAACGACAAGTTTTCCAATATGATCTCTCTTAATCAAGTCACATTTGTGATAATATCCTTTTATACCACAACTTCACCATCTACGTGTCCCAAAACAACAAGGATCACTTCATTGAGATGTCAACAGGTCAGGGTCCACAACATTCAGCTTAGTTCTTCTCTCAAATACTCCCTTCCCAAAGTAAGCCATTCCTGACCAGTCAAGTCAACTCACAGCTAGTTGCCAAACCCTGATCTTACCTGTCAAACACAACTGCAGCGAAGCTTGCCTCAGCAAACACAACATCTCCAGTTGATATCTCCTCGGTGACACGGAGGCCACGGCCTTTCTCCCCGGCTGCAAACACTTCCACAGGATCCATCTTTTCCACGGTCATGGTGACAGACTGTTGTCCGCTACGGTTGAGGGAGGAACTGCCGTTCCCAGTGCTTACCTTCCCATCCACCCTGTCCACTCCCCACAGCATGGCTAAAAATAGAGCTGCTCCTTTCCTGCCGTCAAACAGCAGATACAGTGAGGAGAAGTGCTGTTACTGGCATGAAGGAAGCAAACCAAGAGAACATGGTTGGAGCCCCAGGAGTATTTTTGTCCGTCAGCTGTGTGTGCTCATCATGGGGAACATGAGCTGACAGAACCGGACTGACTGTGTCAGTGAAAGCTGTTAAATGCTGGAGTTGATAGTGTGAGGGAATACAGATGAGCATTGGAGTTCAGAAACTGATATAGTACATCATTCGTTTACCTTCATCCATCATCACTCACATGATCTTTGAATAAGGGTTCAGCCTAATGTCATTTCCATCACATCTCAAACCATCATTCATTCAGTGGTGGAAATGACATGTTAAATATTTGTAAATGTTGCACCTGCTCTGAATGGTTATGTAACATAAGTGGCTGACTCCAAAGGCTAATTTCGTAGCTAACTTTTTTCACACATCACAAGTCCCATATTTTATTGAGAAACAAGTATATTCACATTAGAAACCGCTTTTTGGCTCACACTTTATATTAGGTGGCTTTAACTACTACTTTACCAGTACAACATACTTATTTTTTAAATGTTTGTGCATTGTAATTACATTTAAAGTACTTGCATTTCATTAACATTTGTAGTTACACTGTTAACTTTATCCCTAACCGTAACCCAAACCTATTATGCCACAAATCTAACTTTACATAACCCTAACTTTACTCCTAAACCTAACCATACCTCAAACTCATTAGCAGCAAACGTGGGAATTTTCCAGAAAAACATATACACAGTAAAACCATAGTTTAATTGTGATAACGGGGGGCTTAGATGAGGTCGTCACCATCTCAATAGCGGGAGTGTGTGAAGTCCTTTTTAAAATGCCATTTATGGTCCTGTGTTTCTTTACATTGTTAGTGTTCATGGTTTTATTGACTTTGGTGCGGTTTATTAGGCTTACGTTTCAATTATGTTTAATCCAGTACATTATCTTCTAATATTCATTTAGAATACAGGTGGTTAAGATATTATATTTGTGTTGAATCCTGACAGGTGCACATGTCAGAGGTCAGCGCAATGCTAATGTCTACTACAATTTTCCAAAGATGTATTGACCCTCATTAACCACACAGAGACAGGTTGTACTTATGTATTTTTTTTTATTATTTATTAGTTCAAATCTGTGTCAAGTCAAGTCACCTTTATTTGTAAAGCGCTTTATACAATACAGATTGTGCCAAAGCAGCTTTACAGTGTCAAACAGGAAAACAGTTCGTCAATAATGCTAGAAGACAATAACAAAGAGTCATGTTTCCAGCTAAAGTCAGTTGATGATTCAGTGATGTCATCATCTAGTTCAGTTCTCTTCCAATAGTGTCTGTGCAATCAGTCAAGCGCAGTGGTGGACCAAGTACACAAATCAAGTACTTGAGTAAAAGTATACTCAATTATAATCCGTATAATAAAATATTACTCCAGTAAAAGTAAAAGTACTCAGTTTTTAATTTTACTCGAGTGAAAGTACAAAAGTACTTGATTTTTTATGTACTTAAGTAAAAAGTACAGATAGATGAATGTTTATTTTGCCGTTTTATATAGGAGTATTATTTACGATAATTTACGATTTTCATTTTATTTACGAGTTGAACGCACATGAACGCCACCACAAAGTCGTTATTACGAGTGGGAAACTCGAAATTTTCTTTAAGCCCCGAGTTTCCGAGTTGGGGGCGTGTCAGTGAGAAAACGTGTCGGATGCAATGGACGCACGCATCCAAAGACTAGATATGCAGCATCTGTATTGATGGTAAATTTGTTGAAATTAATAAAATTATTATTTTTTTGTAATGTAAAATAAAACTATATGTTACATATACAAAATATTATATTATTGTATAATTACCAAAGAACATATAATGATTCAGTTTACATCACCTTCATAAATTGAATAAAAACAGAAAAAAGCAAAAACACAATGACGCACATTCTTTATTCCTCATTTTGTAGATGTAAAGTTTAAAAAATCGTTGAATTTTATGGAAAAAAAGTTCCATAAAATCAAAGTGACTTGATGTCATTATTACGATTTCTCAACTCGTAAGTACGAACGTCCCAGGAGGACTTGAACTCAGCATAAAGCTATGTGTGCTGACAAACAATATAAAAACAGACGTCACATAGGGCTAAATGCATAGCATTTTAGTAAAACTGCTAACTTTACAGCAGCGGGGAAGATGAACGTGTATGAGTTATTTTATTTAATCTGTGTTATTTTAATGTTTTACCTCAGAGTTGTCGACTCGAGAACAGCTGCAATCGGATCATTCTAATTCATGAATGAATCGTTTGGTGCGATTTGCGAACCGATTTAACGGGTTCAATGAAAAGAATCAGTTCGTTCATGAATCAGACACCGCTTCTGCGGTGTCTTATAAGGAGTAACGAAAAGTTTTATGAAATGTAGTGAAGTAAAAAGTAAGATCTTATGCTTTGGAATGTAGTGAAGTAAAAGTAAAAGTTGCTCAAAATAAAACTAATCCAGTAAAGTACAGATACTTGAAAAATGTATTTAAGTACAGTAACGAAGTAAAACTACTTCGTTACTGTTCACCACTGGTCAAGCGGCCCCAACTAAGCAAACCAAAGGAGACAGCGGCAAGGAACCAAAACTCCATCGCTAACAGAAATGGAGAAAAAACCTTGGGAGAAACCATGCTCAGTCGGGTGCCAGACGAAACCAGCATGGCGTGTCTGTTTCAATACTGTGAATAGTTAGCTTACATGCTGTCTACTCACCATATCCTGTTCCTGTGACTCTTCCAAGGAGGGTGCAGGACTACAGCTCCCCTTTTTCTGGTGTTGGGTAAAACCATGACAACTAGTAGGGGAGGGAACTTAACTTTTGGTGATATGGAAATGAAGAGATGTTGTATGGTGTGGCGGTGAGGACTCGGGAGAGAGGGGTTACATTGGTGCCGTAACCCGGATGGGAGTGAGGTTTAGGGGGGTGAGTGTAACGGAGGCCAGCGGTCGGTGCTGTGCAGGTAAACCTCACTCCCCTGATCTCGAGACGCACTAGAGACTGATGCTAGTGGCTGCAGTCTTTAGCCTCCTTGTTACTGCGTCCGCCTCCCATCCCGGAGACCCGGGTTCAAGACCCACTCGGAACGAGAACGAGGTGTGGCGGTGAGGACCCGGGAGAGAGGGGTTACATACACACTCAAAAGTGTGTAATTTTTCTTCACCAAAAGAGTACATACTTTAAGGGCATAGTATAAGTAGGCACATTGAGACGCAGCATGAGTAAAGTTTGCTGCTTGTAGCAATATATTTTTCATGTATATGTGCCACTTACAGACTGTCACCAAAACTGTGTTCAAAGAGCAAAATAATCAAAAACAGGGTGGGAATCTTCCAGAAAAACATGTATATACACAGTAAACCCATAGTTTAATGTCACCTAATATAAAGTGTGGACCATGGTTTTTGACTAAAACAATTATTTTGTGCAGATAAATCCATGTAAATGTGCCACTTGCAGACTGTCCAAACTGTGTTCAAAGAGCAAAATAACCAAAAACAGGCTGTTTTACTCTTACAGGACATTTACGCTTTTAGTGGCACCAATACACCAAACGTATTAGCAGTAAATGTGGGAATTTCCCAGAACAACATGTAGTTAGAAAATCCAGTTTAATGTTGGTATCTAATTTGAACAGGGTTGAATAGCACTGCTCTCAGCCACTAGATACTGAAATAACTTCCACTGTACCATCTGATCACACGTATTTTTGTCTTATTTGCCAGGCTAAATGTCTGGTTTCTTAAATCAAGATACATTTACTGGAGAACCTAAATCACTTTGGTACTCCAAGAAGTCTTGTTTTCTAAGAAATTTATCACAATTAAGTGAGTATATCATTTAAAAAGAACAAATACCTGCCAGTGGACTCGTAAAAATCAACTTAATTCAAAGGGAAAACAGGTTTTCATTCCCCATTGACAGATATTTGTTCTTGTTTTAAACAAGAACTCTTTCTTTTTTTAATTCTCAGAAAACAAGACTTTATGTCTTCATTATAAATCTCAAGTAAATGTCTTGATTAAAGGATATTTGTATTGGAAAACAAGACAAAAATACTGAGGAAGATATATTTTTTTTAACATTTAATGCCATGACCTCTGATTTAAGACCTTTATGGCCTTAATTTGTGAAAGGTCGAATTAAGCCTTTTTAAGACCTTTAGAAATTATGGAAAGGCCCAAACAAAGCTGAAATCTGTAAAATCAACCACTCGGACATAAACATTCTACAGTTGAAGACGTTCCCAAGAATGATTTCTAAGAAATTAGGCCATTATGAAAGCAGCTCTAGGCGCTCCCTGACACAGAATGCTCCTTATTTGTCAGAGTTTACATGTACAGGGTTTACATCAGGTGTGTAAAATAGCTTCCAAACTTGATTGATTTTCGGAAAAAGTTCCATCACTCCAAACATCTGTGTATGCTTCGTCCAACTGTTTACAGTAGGAGTGCGGAAAGAGAATATGAGCAGAAGCATCCAGAGACACTGGACACAATCAACACAAACATGACAGAGAGAAACACACAGCATTTATTCCAGTGACGACAGCACTACCAGTAAAGGTCAAATGACTGAAATACAGAATCTGCAATATATAAAACCACAGAGAAGAAATGCAGACAGAACTCAGGCTGTCCTTGCAATAAGATGACTCACAATGCCATATTATTCATAATTATTATTACATTTTTATTCTTAATAATCAATCAAATACACACAAAACATTATAGAAAAACATTCTTAAAAACTACAAGTTATAGAACAAAAGATTATTTATTATTTTAAAAAATATGGCTAGCAATTTAAGACAAAGTGAACATTTTAGAATAAAATAGGCTACATCACATGGTCTGGACTTGGATAACGGAAGTAACACATTTATACATGGAAGCTTTCATGTAATCCAAAGTCTTTAGTCTATTTATGACATGGAAAAACAGCAGCAGCTAGAAAGATATCAGTAAACAATCATGAATTTGAACACATAATGAAGAATCATTTGGCAAACGATCACAAACAGAGAGCTTTCTTTTGGTCCAGAAGCAGATCTGACTGCTAGTAATTTAAAAGACAAATCCTCATTAAACCATTGCCTCTTTATGATGAATCGCTTGCTGTACTCCTCAATTGTAAATCACTTTGGATAAAAGCATCTGCTAAATGAATAAATGTAAATATTTGAAGCAGTTTCAATACACCAATACCAGTGGAGCTTATTGATAATTTTTCAAGGTATGATATCGAAGTTAGATATTCCAGTATCGTGACAACACAAGAACATATCAGACAGAAATTAGAGATCATTAATGACCCATAAATGAGATTCATTGGTTCATTTCAGAAAATAAGGTTCATTACATAGTGTCTGCTCTCAAATCAATCAATCAATCAATCATTAATCAAATGGGATGAACACTAGAGAATGAGTGGTTGTTTAAGGCACAAACTCTATAAATCATAGAAGTCCAGATGTGCTCCCGAGGGGTATTTGTCCTCCAGCAGGACCTTGATGAGTTTGTTGATGGACTGGTCACAGGTGAGCAGCTGACCCTGAGCGTGCATGACGCTGAACGAGTTCCTCAGAGCGTCGTCTGCAGAGCTGCTCCTCGCCTGCAGCTGCATGTCTGTGTCCAGAGGCCCTGCGGGACGCCACAATCCCACCATTAATGCACTTCAACACGTCACAGGATGAGCACATATACTTGCGAGAGTAAAATACAGGTGCTATAAAAGAGCTGAAATATTAGGAATCATTGTAGGCCTGCCAATGACATGAGTTTGTATCATAACTGAACAGTGCCACCTCTGTGTAACAAGCCCATGATGCATGTAAGATTGTAGTCAAACAGTTCATGAGTTTACACAAATCAAAACCAAAGCCTTTTCACAGTCACTAGGGTTGGGCGATGTCTACAGTGAAACATTGCGATGGACGATGACATCGGCGGGGGCGGGGGTGTGCCCGAAGCGTAAATCCTTATAAGGCACGGAAAACAAATAACGATTCCTAACACTGTGTCTACACCGGACACGAGCGGCGCGGCACGACAAAATACTATAGAACCACTATATATAGATCAGTGTATAGAACTTATTATAATCAGTGATGCTGTCTACACTGGTGCTGGTGTCCAGACATTTTACCCGTCAGATTGTCCTAGGGTTTACTGCGCATGCGCACATCAATATTGTGTCCTTTAAATCATGCTGAACAACATTTAATGTATCTGCATTACTGTAAGGGTAGGTTTAGGGTTGTGGTAGATGTAGACTTTAATAAAACACAATCTAATACGTAGAAAAAAATATTTATTGTTGGTTTCCTGTAGCTTTATCCCTTCTAGCTACAACCGCAAATATAACACATAATTACTGTATTTGCATTACTGTAAGGGTAGGGTTAGGGTTGTGGTAGGTGTAGACGTTAATAAACCATAATTTTATAGGTAGCATTTTTAGTTGTCGAATTGTACTACCCACTGTTTTAATGGGAGGTAGCAAAATCTGACGGGGTAGCACAAATCGACAGAACACCGGCTCAACATCGTGATGTCTATCAGCCATCGGCGATGGATGATGCCATCATCTATCGGCCCAACCCTAACAGTCACACTACATTTCACAACCATTTTCTGGCACAGTGCATGCATTTTTGCTCTGGAGAACAAAATGGCCAGAAAATCTAAAAATATGGTTTCCCATTTTGTAGCGAGTATAACTTTTTTAAAGATTTAGAGTCAAATAAAAATATTTGTATGATATTGGGAAATTGCTTAAGCTTTGTTTTATAAATACATGAAAAATGCAAATACATTATTGTGTATTTTATGTTTATGGTCAAATGATTAACATGCACAACAAAAGCATTCTTGCTTGTGTCACATTTTTAGTGTTCTGACATCAGTGAATCAATCACTTCATATCAGTACAAATGTATGGTAGGCAATTTCTGCCACAGAATAAAAAAAACAACTGCAAATTTTTTCTTACAATTGTAAGTTTACATTTGGCAATTCTGACTTTTTTTCTTGCAATTCTGAGTTCATATAAACAGAATTTTGTTCTGCTATGGAACAAAAAATAAGGATCATTTCAAGTTTATTTCTCACAATTCTGACTTAATTCCTCAAAATTGCGAGATTACATCTCACAATTCAGAATTTATACAGACTTTTTACAGAGTTTATATCTTGCATTTCTGTTTTTTTTTTTTCTCAGAAATATACACAAAAAAGTCTGTGAGACATAAACTCAGAATTATGAAAGAAAAATACTTAAAAAAAATGTTTTTTTAAAACAAGCTTCCATAAATTCAGTGTCAGTGACTTATTCCTGTCTGGTAGGGTGACCATACGGGCCATTTTTACGGGACGCACCCTTGCCAGGATTTCTATATTGCCTAAAATATCCAGGTTTTGGCTTTTTGCACTGTGCAGATCGATCGTTGTATGACATTATTTCACGAGTGCTATAGAGAGCAGAGCAGACGGCTCCTTATGCTTTCAAATCGCTCTCGCGGTACTTTGGTGTCATACAATGATCGGTGCGCAGCTTCAAGTCGAACGAACGAACAAACACGTGCGCGTATTTGCATCGCTTTGATTGTTCTCACCTTCTCACACGCAACGCGCCACGATTGGTCGATTATGCACAATACCTGCATGTTATTGGTCAAACTACTTTGGATGTTTTAGGCAATATAAAAATCCTGGCCAGGACGTGTCCCGTATAAATGGCACATATGGCCACCCTACTGTCTGGTCATCATACCCGGCGCATAGTTCAGGACTCTGAGATCTGGTTCTTCCTCTGCCAGCACGCGGAACATCATGTCCCGGGCCGCTTTCCCGCTGCAGTACAGAACCCAGGATGGGAAGGGCTGGAGTGCGCACAGCGAGCTGACATTGACGATGACGCGCGTCAGGCCAGTGCGCTGTGGGAACATGCGCAGAACTCCCGCGGTCAGACAGAGAGCAGAGCTCACATTCAGCGACAGGTACGAGTTCACCTCATCCACATCCGTGAAATCATGACAGTACCGCGACACATCCCCGAGAGAAGCTGCGTTCACAGGACACAAGACACACTCAGCTCATATTACAGCATGATAAAGTGACTGTTCACCCAAAAATGAACATTTGCTGTCAATTTACTCACCCTCAGATCATCCAAGATGTAGATGACTTTTTTTCTTCAGTAGAACAGTAAAGAAAATGTTTAGCTGAAGTTGTGGTCCTTGGTGATTCATAAAATGCAAGTCAATAGCTACTGGCCCTTTAAGCATATCAGGCAACACAAAATTAATACCCGTGGCTTCTGACAATATACGGAGGTATGTGCAAGAAATGGAATATTATTTACAACATTATTACCTGTAATACAGAGCCTCAGGCAAACAGTACAGAGTGATGTACGTACGGTTCACAAACAAATAATTATTTTGAACCGGGTAATTTTTGTGAACTAGTTGAACCAGTTCACCAAATCGGACTTACTCAATCAAAACTTTCAGATGTGCCTGACAGTCACTCTGACTGGAAATGAGCCAAAATACTGGAGTATGTGAGTCCTGCAAGTCACCTATAGGTGATAAAGACCCGCAAATCTGTGGCCACAGAACAACAAAATATGAACGCAATAAGCAGGGGCGCCGCTAGCAATTTTGGGCCCTATGAAAGAATATGAGGTTGGGCCCCCTATGCCGCACCAAACATACACTATATTGCCCAAAGTATTGGGAAAACTCAATAAAACTCAAAAAAACTAATCGCCAAACACCAATGACTTGTACATATGTGTACAATCATTTTAGACACTTCCAAAACTGTGGCAAAAAAGATGGAAATACAATTTTTAAATACATACATGTTCTAAAGAAGGGGGTGTCCCAATACATTTGTCCATATGTATGTACAAGTCAAAGGTGTTTGGTGATGAGTTTTTGGCTCAAGGTCAGCATTTAAAGTCACACCAGAGGTGTTCAGCTGGGATTAGGACGTGGCTTTGTGCAGACCAGTCAAGTTCTTCCACACTGACTGAATCAATCTTTTTTTTTAACCTTGCCTTATACACAGAGGCATTGTCGTGTTAGAATAGAAAAGGGTCCTGTTCAAACTATTGGTATAAAATTAGAAGCACACAATTCCCTAGAATAGCATTATATGCTTAAACATTAAGATTTGTACTCGTGGAAATGACTAAAGTAGTCAAACCTGTTCATTAGAAGGGGGTGTCCCAATACTTTGGGTAATATAGTGTATGTTTGGTGCGGTAGGGGGCCCAACCTCATATTCTTTCATAGG
>NW_015555799.1:162122-164269 GCF_001515605.1 Sinocyclocheilus anshuiensis | reverse complement strand
GTTGCTATGACAACCTCACGCGCTTCCTGCTGCTGCTCTATGTAATCAGAGTATGAATTTGTAGATTTTATATAGCAAAACTAAAATGTGTTTAAAAGTGCGACTGACCAAATCGTCTAGCTCGGTTTGCCCCCCTTGAACTCTAAGACATTTCTATTCTAATTTGACAGTTTACCATCTGATCTCACTCGTGACTCTAGGCTACGTAGGATGGGACGAAACCATGCAGTGAATGGGGGGAGATAATTTTGCTGGAAATGCAGAAATAAGCCGTAATTTTGTTTTATTTGTAACTCTTTGGTAGATATATTTATAATTTCTATTACATTACTACTACTGTTACTACTAATAAAACAGATCTCTGGGGGCCCCAAAAGTGCGTGGGCCTTAGAATCGTCATAACTCCCGCCCCCCTAGTGGCGCCCCTGGCAATCAGTATCGCTATATCGACACTTCAGGATCGATACGCCCATCCCCACTGAGAGGCTCTTTTCTGTGTGCGTGTTTTGGGTGTGTGAAAACCGGACCGAATTGAGTTATTTTTTGCGTCTTCAAGCTTTTCAAATTTATCCATATGTCTGCTCTTCTCTTACTCCAAGATGTTGACATTTTTGAATGTTTTATGAGACATGCAGCAAGTGTATGCTAGCTTATGTCTCGCCAGATAGATCAGTACTGCTCAAAATTGCCCATCTAACTTCCCAACCACGCAGGAGGTTTTTTCTGACTAGGGCTGCAACTTACGATTACTTTGATAATCGATTAGTTGGCTGATTATTTTTTTCCGATTAATCGGTTTGTGTCGGGAGGAGCAAACGACAGACACAGTGGGTGTGGCGTCAGGCCTCGGAGAGGCTTTTATTTAAGAGAAAATGAACATAAAATGTCCAAAACAGGGAATAACGTGTTCTGAGGGAAAATAGTATCCAAAATAAACAGGGGATCTGGTGCCCTCGTTGTGCCGGGGAACTGTGAAGGAAGGGCAGTGTTCAGAAAGGAGGGGTCCAGGTAGGGGGCGGAGTCCGGCAGACACACGCGCTCCCCTCTCTGGTCCGGGGCGCGAGGGGCGGCGGCTTCGTCACAGCAGCTCATCTTCTCTGGCCCGCGGCGCTTGAGGAGAATAAAGGCCCGGCATCCTGGCCCGTCGACCGCGTCACGGGTGTGATTCCATTCCGGACAGCGGGTCCGGCAGCTCGCGTCTCTGGCTGCGCAGGACTCCCTCTATGCTCCCCTCCTGGACCCACAAGGACACCAGCATGCATGCAAAGGGGGAAGAGACCGGTCTCTCGAGGAGAGGCGCTTGGCTTTTAACAGCGGCGGTGACGAGGCTCCATTCACTTGGCTGTTTCTGCACCCCTCCTCTCTCACACACCCACTCCTGTCAGGAGCCTCGTGAAGGGCGGCGATTAAGGGACGGGGTGATGATGATAATTAGGGGGAGGCAGCCGATCCGTCACAGGTTAAAAAGGCTCTTTTTTTTTTATTGACAAAACACTATTCTACATACTGCCCAATGCTGTCCTTCAAACAAACATGCCAGTGAATGCTATGAAAACATACTGTATGGTGAATATATCTCTATGGTCCTTCAAACAAATGTGCTAACTGAATGCTATGAAAACATACTGTATGGTGAATATATCTCTATGCTATACATTATGTGTAGAATAATTATAAAGCATAGTTTAAATGGACAAAGGATAGTTTATTTACCTATATTAAAAATGAAAATAATAATGATGAAGATAAAGCACTAAAGAAAAACAAACTCATTGTTAACAGATAAGAGGAATGTTCTGCAGGAACACACACACGTTCACTCTGAACACAGTACCTGCTACTGTCATTTCTTTTATTCTGTAAATGTAAGAAACGTCTTATAATGTATTTGACTACAGCAGTCATTCTCCTGAGTCTCGATTCAAAAAGCTTTGTGAATGTGTTGTGTAGGCCTGGGGAAAGGTCGTGGCCTAATGGTTAGAGACTCAGACTCGTAACCCAAAGGTTGCGGGTTTGAGTCTCGTACCGGCAGGGATTGTAGGTGGGGGGAGTGAATGTACAGCGCTCTCTCCCACCTTCAATACCACGACTGAGGTGCCCTTGAGCAAGGCACTGAACCCCCAACTGCTCCCCGGGCGCCGCAGCAA
>NW_015555799.1:161660-162001 GCF_001515605.1 Sinocyclocheilus anshuiensis | reverse complement strand
CAGAGCACTAATTCAGAGTATGGGTCACCATACTTGGCCACATGTCACGTCACTTTCACTATAATTGTGTAATCTTTAGTTTAAAGATGTGTAATCCCCCCCACCGACAATTCCTGCTGGACCTGAGACCACAACCTTTGGGTAACCCACAACCTTTGGGTAACAAGTCCGACTCTCTAACCATTAGGCCAAGACTAAAAAGAACATTATTCTGTGTATTTGGTGTAATTAAATGTGTTTATGCAGTTTAAGGTTAAAAAAATACATTATTTTCCATGTACTGTTCATTATTGTTTCTTCTCTATGCCCCGCCTTTCTGAAACGAGTCGATTTTTACAAAG
>NW_015555799.1:155676-161404 GCF_001515605.1 Sinocyclocheilus anshuiensis | reverse complement strand
GTGTGCTCTGATTGGCCAGCTATCCAGTGTGTTGTGATTGGCCGAATACCTCAAGCGAGTGACGGAAATGTTACGCCCCATACCATACTCTGATGCCCTGTCCGGCCGGAGCGACGATTCGAAAACATGAAAACCCATTATAAACGAGGCATTTGTTGCATCCAGTGGGGACATAATTACGGATTATAATGACTTATACTGTCTTTTTACGCGTTGCGTTGCATCGCGCCGCGCAAACATAAAACCATGTCTGCATTTGTGATCGGAGAAATGACAAACAAGTGCTACTCTACACTGCTCAAAACTCGCGTTTGAATCATCAGTGGCAAATCCTTTAAATGAAAACGTACTTACAGTCTGTGAGTCAGAACAGCCGGCATTGTAGTCTACTCTACCAGGATCAGGAAACAGTCCTCCATAAAATGCGCTGCACACATCCTAATATTTGGGTTGAACTTTTCTGGAGCAGTGTTGTAAATACAACTTAACCACTAGTCGTGTCCTCTTTTGGAAGACCAAACAAAGTAGTTTCGCTTTCACAATGAAACACACGGCGGACTAGTGAGCGGCAACCACATGTGACGACCCCGGGCTGGACTGCGCTCCGTCCAGCGTGGTTGACTCTTAACTTTTATAAAGAATATCTCTTTGGATTTGAGACTTTAGTCTTTGCAACTTTACAGATCTTCTTTATGCACCAAGAGCTTGTAACACTTCAAAGAGAAAGGAAAAATTGAAATCGCATCATATGACCCCTTTAAGTTAATCGAGATGAGTTTTTCGAGAGTTCACTGGGTAGAGCAACAGATGGTCTGTTATGATTTCGGCCAACGATCTAATTGTAAATAGAAAAGTACCTCAGAATGTGATCATTTACACCAAGAAGACTCAGAAATTGTAAATATGAATATATTTAGGGAAATGTATGCGTTAACGGGAATATGATGATAACTTGTGTCATGGTTACAATTTGAATGATACTAGATACTACTGAGATACTACTGACTACTGACAGAGATTCAAATGGTTATATAGAAACTGTTTCCACAGAAGACATAAGGGCTTATTAAAGGGATTTTAAAGTGTATTTTTACAGATGCTGATGATTATAAAGGAGTTATGATGAAATGTGTTTTATAACAAAAGAGTAAAATACAGGAAACAATTTGAAGATTTTATTGTTGTAAACAAATACAAAAGGAGTACAGAACTGTGTTTTTATTAAATGAAAATGATTTGCGATAATATGAGATTGAACTAAATGGTCTATTTGAGAAGGACATTGCAGAGAATTGATTTTATACTGTTAACATGACAGAGAAATGTTAACAAAGATGCAGATGAGCTGCGACTGAGGAAAGACACTAAAATTGCTTGTCCTTTTTGTTTCTCCTGATAACTCAGGTTCCACACCACACATTCTTTTTAGTAATCTGTCTACGTGTTCCGCACGCCACGGGACCCGTAACATATAGCCTATAGAAATAATATATTAAATTGCAGTTTTATGAAAAATTTTATAAAAAATAAAATTGCCTAATTTTTCTCCACTCATGCCTTTCTGTAAATAAACACATTAGTGGGCATTCTAGCTGTAACAGTGATCAAACTTAAGTTAGCATCAAAGCATTAACATTTGTGTGGGTAAATCAGTTACAGTGGAGGTAAGCAATCAATGCAGGTTTAAGATACGGACCATTTTAATCAATACAAACAACATGAGCTTTTATTGTGCTTACATTTACAGCTATCGCCAGCAGGTGGCGCTTATAGAAACCTTGTTTTGTTCAGAGATTATGCACTCATCAGACAAACAGTAATTAGGTACACAGGCGATGTTATCCATTTAAATGCAAGACTTTGGTTGCAAGCACAGGTAGGAATACCTACAAGGAATTTCTGCCTGCCGCACCTCCAACGGTACCATTAGGGCTGGCTGCAGAGTCGTCAGCTGGGAGCCACCCATCGTTTATGTTTCGCTCCTTTAATCCCAGAACATCTCCGGGTGGTGGAGCAGCAGTAGGGATGTCTCCCTACTGCCCCGTGGCCAGCCCTAGGATCCTTCTCTCCCCCACGCCTTGTCCTTTCTCCGTTGCCAGAGCAAAAACTCCCTTTCTCTGCCTCCTCTGCCAGATCTTTTAATGCCTTTGAAAACCTGATGCTTCTTACACCAAGAGATTTCAGGAGCCGTTGGATGGAGGTTCCAGTGAAGGCTCGACAGCCAACTTCCACTGGATAGGTGACAGCCCTCCACCCTGCCTGTTAGGTCTGCATACTTCTTCCTCTCAAAGGCAGACTCCAGGCCGTCCTCCCATGGCACAGTCAGTTGAAAGACCGTTTTTGTGATAGTAGACCAGAGCACAATGTCTGGTCGGAGGGAGGTTATGGTGATCTGCTGTGGGAACTTCAGATCAATATCAATATCAGCTCTCAGCTCCCAGTTGCCTCCGGACTCCAGGCCGTCCTCCCATGGCACAGTCAGTTGAAAGACCGTTTTTGTGATAGTAGACCAGAGCACAATGTCTGGTCGGAGGGAGGTTATGGTGATCTGCTGTGGGAACTTCAGCTGGTGATCAATATCAGCTCTCAGCTACCAGTTGCCTCCGGGTGACAGCAGGGACCACTCCTTTGTGGTACTGCTTAGTGCCTCACCCCCTTGCCTCACAAACTGAATCAGTTCATGCGATGTTACTGGCCTGGCCCTGTTGGCTTCCAGTCAACGTACCTCGATGACTTCAGCTAGTTTCCGCAGGACCTGGTCGTGACGCCATCCAAAACATCCTTGGGTCAGTGCCGTTTTGCAGCTAGACAGAATATGCTGTAAACTGGGATTCTGCTGGCCGCAAAACTGGCAGATTTCCTCTGTGCCATACCAGAGGTCCAGATTCTGGGGGCTTGGGAGGTTATCATACGTGGCCCTGATTAGGAAGCTCAGCCTTGCCTGAGGCATCCTCCACAAATCGGCCTACGTCACGACTCTGTCGATGGCGGCCTCCCAGGTTGTCCATCTCCCTTGCTGACATTGGCTCACGGCTTTGATCTTGTAGCCCTCCTCTTCCTCCCTCACGACTTCGGAGATAACCAGTTCTTTCCTCTCTGCCTTTGAGGCTTTGGACCACATCTTAGACGATGTTACCCAACCAAAGCCTGTTCTGCCATTTTGCACCAATCCAACAAATTCCTGGTGTTTCAGGTGGGTTATGGCCTGGTGTACTGACTGTAATGCTTTCCATTTCCTTCCAGTCTGCACTTGGGTAGTGCTGGGCGGTATACCAGTTCATACCGAATACCGGTGTTTATTTTTGTTATGATATTAATTTTTAAAATACCGCAATACCGGTGTATAGTACAAAACAGCGTTTCCTAGCACCTGTCGCTTACTGATTGTTTGGAATTATAAATATGAGCATAGTTTGTCTGTTAATATCACATGCACTTTTTTGTTTGTTGTTTTTTTTAGTTTGTTACTCAGACGCAGGCAGTGCGCTGCATGAGACAAAAAAGTAATATAGCCAAAACAACCGCATAGCCGCTCTTTAGTGTAGATGCATGTTGATTTTATCAGATGATGCCGCAATTATAAATGAGAGTGACTCCTGGTTAACGTATTAAAAGGGGTTGTGTTTAGTCACTATTTAGTGTGGTATTTTTTGACAATATTCACTCATCATGACAGTAAAATAGGGCATTCTAAGTCAATAATACTGCAGTATTTCCTCTCTCAATCATTAGAAAATATGGTTAACACCTGGTCATGCATGAAAAAAAAATACCGTCATGTACCGTGAAACCGGTATAATTTTGAAAAATACAGTGATATAAATTTTTGGTCATACCGCCCAGCACTACACTTGGGCCTTGCTGTTTTGCACTGCTGGATCTGATGAGTCTTTCAGCTCGAATACTAGCCTTACTTTCTTCAGCTTATAGCCTAAACTGATGGATTTCAATGGGAGCCTCAATAATTTCAGGATTAGAATGAGAGCTTGTACTCAGGTCAGGACAGGACTTGGTTTGGCTTTCCAGACAGCAGAAGTATTCTACTGTACTCAAGTCCTAGGCCACCCTGAAAATTGGTATTAAAGCAATTTATCTGTGAAATGATGAGGTAATTTGTTAAAAGCACTTCATAACATTTAAGTAAAACTATAAACATAAAAAAAAATACTAAGTAGCTCTGTTTTTTAGAACCACACACATTATTATTATACAGATTATACAGTATCTGCAAGTAATCTGGATTTTTACAGAGAAGCCTATTGTACACTTCATAACAGCTAGAATTAATTTTATGTCTGCTTTTGTGACAGTTTATATGCTGGTTTAGCAATGTGACAGACTTGATTGGCTTACTGAAAGTATTAAAAGGCTAGGACAGAAGACTAATTGTACTGCAAACTGCTCAAGGACCTATAGCATGAAGGTAGCTGAACAAACACAGGGTTACAGGAATAGTTTTGATTTGACAAAACCAAACCAATGCAATCAGGCGTTGCTGATGCCATGAAGCAGCTCATGAACTTTCTGTCAACTTTGACCTTAAAGCTATTAACCAAACCCTTGCAACAACTCAGTGTTGCTTTGTTGACCCGCCACCTCTGTGGTGGGTTTCAAACCTAACCAGCAGTTTACTCAAATGAGACTGTGCTATTAATGCTAACTAATTTTTTCAGTTCCCCACTTACTTTACCTTCCTCCAGCACTGACAGAACACAGACTCTGACTGAGCCAGGCCAGTTGACATCCAAGCTTGTGATCAATACATTCATACAAATCATCTGCTTTGATAAAATGTACAGTAGGTCAGTGTGTTAACATATTCATAACTATTTTAAATCAGAATTGATGTCACTGAAAGATCACATGTACAATAGGCGTAAATATGTGCGCACCGTACGGACACTCTAGACCAGTGGTTCTCAACAGGGGAGGGCGCGGAGAGATCGGAAGGGGGGCGCAAATGGCTTTTTTTGATGGGCAAAAGAAAAAACAGAGACAAGGCATTATTTGGGTCATCCACACAATTGCCGAGGCGCTAATCTTACCTGCTGCCAAAGATATTTGTCAGGTCATTGTTTGGAGATTATTTCGCTCAGCAGATTAGTGACATCCCCCTTTCTAACGACACTGTTAGCCGCCACATATCTGACATGGCAAGCGACGTTAAAGAGCCATTTCTAGCTAACATCATGCAAAGCCAGTACTATGCCCTACAGCTTGATGAGACAACTGATGTTGCAGGGCTAGCACAGTTGCTTACCTATGTCAGATATGTCAAAAATGGTAATATTAAGGACATTCTTTTCTGTCGGTCTCTTCCATATGCGGGATGCAGGCATGTCATGGGATAAATGTGTTGGGATTTGCACGGACGGGACCCGTTCAATGACTGGGAGGATTAGCGATCTTGTCACTCGTGTCCAGAATTTAGCCCCTTTAGCCAAATGGACCCACTGTATGATTCATCGTGAATCTCTCGCATCAAAACAAATGCCTTTGTCTCTTGAGGCCGTTTTAAAGCAGGCAGTGCAAATTATCAATTTCATTAAAGCACGGCCATTAAATGCACACTTGTTTTCCTTGCTTTGTCAGGAAATGGGAGCCGAACACGAGCAGCTCCTTTTTCACACTGAGGTTCGCTGGCTCTCCAGAGGTCGGGTTTTACATCGCCTCTACGAATTGCGTTCAGAGGTGAAGACATTTCTTGTTAATGTGAAGTCCGACCTTG
>NW_015555799.1:143415-146578 GCF_001515605.1 Sinocyclocheilus anshuiensis | reverse complement strand
GAGGGTCGCTGGCTTTCCGGAGGTCGTGTTTTACATCGCCTCTACGAATTGCATTCAGAGGTGAAGACATTTCTTGTTAATGTGAAGTCTGACCTTGCGCGGTACCTGGATGACCCCCTGTGGTTAGTGCAGTTGTCTTACCTTGTAGACATTTTCGACAGGTTGAATTCACTGAACACATTGATGCAAGGGAGAGATGCCAACATCTTGCTCCTTTCAGACAAAGTCAGTGCATTCGTTGGCAAACTGGATCTTTGGCGTGATCGGCTGATTAATAAAAATGTTGACATGTTTCCCAACTTCGCCGACTGTGTGCAAGAGACAGGGATAAATATCTCTCCTTTGATTAACACAGTCGCTCAACATGTTGAGGGACTAAAACAACAATTCGGCCGTTATTTCACTGAGGATTCAGTTCATTTGCTTGGGTCAGAGATCCCTTCAGTTGCCCAGGAAAAGACCTTCCAGTTGACATGGGGGAGCAGTTAGTCGAATTAAAGAGCGACACTAGATTGCGACACCTCTACAGCTCTTCCTCTCTGCCGTCATTTTGGTTGAGCGTGATGACTGAATATCCTCAGTTATCTGACGCCGCCATAAAATTACTTCTTCCATTCACCTCAACTTATCTGTGTGAGGCCGGGTTTTCAAAATTGACGGCTTTGAAAACAAAGTACCGAAATCGGCTCCAGGTGGAGGATGACCTGAGGCTTGCGCTGTCCAACACTGAACCGCGAATTGCTCTTCTTTGTAAAAAGAAGCAAGCACAGGTATCCCACTGATTGATTTAACGATGCCATGGCTAACGTCTCGTTGCAGACGCGCCATGGGTAACGTCTCGATGCAGACGCGCCCTGCGTCCCAATTTGCATAATATCCGCCCTAAATAGTATTGAATATTATTTAGGGCGGATAGTATGCGAATGCTTGTAGAATGCAACGAACGAATGAAATGCTTTGTTTTGTAAAAAATGTTTTACACGTAAAATAATACTTACACGTTATTTAGAGTTTACACATTACAACCTATAGGCTACTTTAAGTTCTCTTGTTCAAAGTAGTTACAATTTTCAGAAACATTCTTGATCATTTTTGGCCACGTTCCATAACTATCTAGCTATCTGTCTTTTTATATAGTTTTATAAAACTCATAAAAGTTATTTTAAAAATCATATAAGTTATGAAAAAGTTTTTTTTTTTTTAAAGTACAAAAATACAAAAAAGTTAAAAAAAAAAAAGAGATCTATCTATCTATATAAAACAGGATTTATATAGATAGATTTTATCAAGTTAATCATTATTCCTGGTCTCCTTCAAATATAGATGGGGGGGGCACATGATAGGAGAGGCTTGGGGGGGCTTTAGTTCCAAAAGGTTGAGAACCTCTGCTCTAAACCATGCGTACGCACTCTTTTACTGGAGTGAGTGAAATAATGAAGAAAACAGAATGATTTTAAAGTCTGTTTTACATTTGACATACATGTTTAGATTAAATATGGCACTCTGAATAATGACGTTAAGCACTGAAATTTCATGAAATTATTATCCAGAAATTACAACATGTGTGTATGAATTTAAACAGAAATATTTGCAGTGGATGTGCTGCTTTCGAACAATTTTCCTGTGGTATGCGATTTAATGTTTTAATCACAGCGAAGATTGTTTAGCGTATGACAATTCCGCTTTAAATTGTATTCTAAATAGCAAAACTCATGTTCTGAGAAATTACTTTTGCACGAATAATGATCACAGATGTGAACTTGATTCGTCTGATGGCTTTGGAACATAGGCGGTAACGACAGACATAAGGATGCGCTCGTTGATCAAACAGTCCATTGGCTGGGTTGAAAAGGTCTGATGACAGTAGAACTGTTCACAGGTGTCTCGCACAGACAGCAGCCTAATGATAACTCCTTTTATGCTCTTCCCAATATTGTGACAAACACCAAGATAGAATTTGAAGGAAACTGTAAGATATGCGTGTTTTATTTTCAAAATGTTTTGTTATTGACGCGGTAAGACAGTTATTTACACTGCAAAAAAAATTTTTCCATAAAAATATAGGCTATAAACATTCTAAAATATGTTTACCTTTTAGGCATTCAGTCTGTGTGCATTGAATTTATTTAATACACGAGTTTCACAATTTGAGTTGAATTACTGAAATAAATGAACTTGTCCATGACATTCTAATTTATTGAGATGCACCTGTATATGCCTATTTCGGGGAGGAGACGGGGTGGAGATTCATGTACGCATAATCTTCCGCTGACTGGGTATTACAAAGGGAATTTTGCGCAGGTTCTGGCATACGCATGGCTTTATGAATCTGAAAACTTTTGTACGCAAAATCTAGCTTTTGTTAGTACGCACACATTTAGGATGAAATCTACGTAAAGTTTTATACATGAGGCCCCAGGTGTGTTGGAACTGGTCTAAAATTATATTTTAACTGTATAACCATTTTTTGCTTACCTCCACTGTAACTGATTTCCCCACACAAATGTTAATGCTTTGATGCTAACTTAGGTTTGATCACTGTTACAGCTTTTCACATTTGTTAAGACATTAAACCCCATTCTCTGAACCAAATTCTCAATAGCCTAAACCAATTTGTAAAATAAATTACCCTTTCTGCAAAAACTTAAACAAGTTCAGGCAGTTTAGACACTGTTTGCAGATCTCACACACTTTTTTTGCAAAACTCTAAACACATTCTCACTCACTAAAACACAATTTGCACTGTGATAAACTTGTGATGAAAACCCTAAACACAAGAAAACGAAAGTTAAGCACAACTGCAACACGGCTGTCATCGTTTACACACAATAATTCAAAACTGTTCACATTTGTTTCTAAATATGTGAATGTACAAAATATAAGCCAGTTCAAAGTGCACAGATGGCACGGGTGCATCCATCAATCTGAGAGGTACGGAAGAGTGAGTATACGAGGTGGAGAAAGAGGAGGACGAGGAAGAGAAAGACCAAGAACAGTCATTAGATGAAATCAGAGCTACTGTGATAGACCATGTTCCTGTGCATGGATTGACAGAGGCAGGACAAAGAGCTCAACCTAATGTTAGCAGATTCTCTGTAGCCACCATAATCAGTTGGAAAGTTCAAAAGAACAGCAAAAGAAGAGTGGAAGAGAATCTTGTGTA
>NW_015555799.1:142725-143121 GCF_001515605.1 Sinocyclocheilus anshuiensis | reverse complement strand
AATCGCTTTATGTATCCCCAAATTGTAAGTCGCTTTGGATAAAAGCATCTGCAAAATGACTAAATGTAAATGTAATCGTGCCCGAGCGCGTTTGACCCCCAAAGCAAGGTTCGTTTGACTAGTGTGTTCGCTCCGTGCGTTCATTTAGCCATCCCTGGCTCGGTTGGAACTTGGAAGAGGTGGGCCAGAGCGCGGTTCAGTTGGGCTCGGTACGCATGTAGTGTGAGCGGAGCGCAGATCTTCCGATACGTGTGCAACAAGATTGCGTGAACATTTCTGAGCGGCAAAAGCGATAGATCTGTAAAGCAATATATTGTAAGAGGGCCGTGTGTTACCGCGTCCCAAACGACTCAAAATAATAAACCACAAAGTTAACAAAACGATGCACTCCACTGT
>NW_015555799.1:141111-141252 GCF_001515605.1 Sinocyclocheilus anshuiensis | reverse complement strand
CTAGTGAGCGACGCCTCGTGGTACCATCACAGAGAGGCTCAAAATCACTTTCCAGAACATTCATTCCTGGCATTCCTGGCTGGTGGAACGGTCTTCCCACCCCTATCCGGAATGCTGAATCCCTGACAATTCAGCTGAAAA
>NW_015555799.1:128290-141013 GCF_001515605.1 Sinocyclocheilus anshuiensis | reverse complement strand
TCGCTTTATGTATCCCCAAATTGTAAGTCGCTTTGGATAAAAGCATCTGCAAAATGACTAAATGTAAATGTAATCGTGCCCGAGCGCGTTTGACCCCCAAAGCAAGGTTCGTTTGACTAGTGTGTTCGCTCCGTGCGTTCATTTAGCCGTCCCTGGCTCGGTTGGAACTTGGAAGAGGTGGGCCAGAGCGCGGTTCAGTTGGGCTCGGTACGCATGTAGTGTGAGCGGAGCGCAGATCTTCCGATACGTGTGCAACAAGATTGCGTGAACATTTCTGAGCGGCAAAAGCGATAGATCTGTAAAGCAATATATTGTAAGAGGGCCGTGTGTTACCGCGTCCCAAACGACTCAAAATAATAAACCACAAAGTTAACAAAACGATGCACTCCACTGTGCTGAGCGAGAGCGCTTTTGTGAATGTTGATGCTTAACCCAAGTAATTTTATCAGGAGCGTCCATGGCCCTGTCCCAAATGGAACACTTCATGTGCAGTCTTACGGACTTACAATGGCCACCGCGTGCACGTGTCCGTTAAGTCCAGGAGACCGTAGGGTGTCCCAGTTGTCATTTTAGCGTTCAGAAGGGTGCTCGCGAGCGCCCCCTTTGCGGCCGTTATGCGCCCTCGATCCGCACTTCTGCCGAGCCCGCACCGGGGCGAGCTCCGCAGCAGACTTTTACCCGACAGTCAAAGCGGCATTACGTCAGGAAAGTGCGGACTCCCCGAAGACCGCGAGGGTTTAGGGTGCCATTTGGGACAGGGCCCATGTGAGCGCTCCTGCAGTCTTAGCCCCTCCCCAAATGCTCTCATTGGTTGAGACGCGTGATGACACCCATCCCACCCCTCCTGTGACCCATGGTTTGTCTGTATGTGTATTCAGAGCCAGTGAGCAACGGACTTTCATAATAAAAAAAAAAACTGCATTAATGCGTGATAAAATAATTGTCAGCGTTAAGCAATTAATGCGTTAACGCGATAACTTGACCAGCCCTATTATATATGGATGGGTCAAGATTTTCGAATATTCGATTAGTTGATTTAATTATAGAATATCGAATGGGTTGTGCGATTATTGTCTTAAAAAATGTCCCCATGTTTTCCGTGCTGATGCGGTGGTGATGCGTTCATGTGGCGCTGCCAATAACACACCTAAAAGCTGTCAAAGACAACAGAAGAACACATTGTCTCACGTGCACACTGTAGACTTGCGTGGCATAAAAAAAGACTTGCGTAGCATATAATGGTTACAGTAACTTGGGATGATGTCAAATAAGAGTTTTGTGCGGACCACAACCACAACCCCTCTCTCCGTTTACGGGTGTTTGTGTGTACATGCAGGGGAGGGGTGCGATTTTCAAATAATAATCGAATAATACCCAGCGATTTTCTAATATTATTTTTTGCTTGGAATGCCCATCCCTAATATGTATGTATGTATGCGTGTGTAGCAAAGTTCGTAGTCACGGGAAGAAGGAGGCGGGAACCGGCGGACATTTAAACAAAACTTTAATAGTAAAATAAACACAAAATAGCGCGACAGCCCCTCGCGGACGACTCGAATTAGTAATTACTCCACCGGCCTCGCTCCGTTCCCACGGCTCTCGGCCCCGCCCCTCTCGTCACATACCCCCATCGCCCCTCGCAGGCCGGGGGGTACTCACGAGACTGCGCTCTACTAGCACAGCAGTGAGCCCTCCGTCCCACTTCGTCTTCCATCGTTCCAGCACCACCGCCTTGGGCAGCCACTGGCGGTACTCCCCCTTCCCCCGCCCCCCCCCGATGTCATCGTCCATCACAATGTTTCACTGTAGACATCCTCCCATGCCAATGTGGTAGACATCGCCCAACCCTAGTAAGCGCTGACTTGTACAGCGAAACTGAAGTGAAGCACAAAAGAAAATATGTTGTACACATTTGTGTCTGTCATTTTGTTTTTGTGAATGGAGCTTTGTGCGATAACAGGTATGTTTTCCCGAACATTGTAGTATTGGTTTTATATTATAATGTCACGTAGTTAAACTGTTTAATTAATTTAAATGGTTAATTTATTTATTTTTTAATTCCTAGAAATTAAGCCTTGTGCAACATAAAGGGCATATATTTATGTCTATCTGAGTTAGTTTGGGCTCAAAACATAAAAGCTGCAAAGAGTTTAATTGGCAAAAAACCCGAATGTCTACTGAATGTCAAACGTCAAACTAACTTTACCGCCGTGAGATTCAGCTTTTCACATCAGAGCTGTGAGTGCAAATTTCAACTTACAAATACGAATATTAATGACAAGTTCTCACATTCAAATCAACAAGCTCTCGAGTTTTGCTACTATTTTACTATCATAAATTCGGTTCATAAGACCTAAAAATATCGTCAGGAGCCAAGGGTATTCATTTTGTGTTGCCTGATATGCTTTTTTGACTCTCGAAGTGACGGTAGCCATTGACTTGCATTTTATGACTCACCAAGGTGCACGGTTTCAGCTAAAAATCTTCTTTACTTTTTAACTGAAGCCAACAACAAAAAAAAAAGTCACCTAGATCTTGGGGAAAAAACTATTCCTTTATCATGTTTTCTGTGCGTGTACATTGGATGCAAATACACGTGTAGTTAAAGGGAGCGCAAATCTAATCTAGAAAATGAAGTTTGTGAGAATATTAAACTCGTACCTGCATTATTGAAGAGCAGCAGATGATCGATGTCCGGATCGATGTCTCTGATCTCGGTAATTACTCTCTCTACACCCGCTTGACACCCTAAATCAGCCGCAACACAGCGGACCGTCAGCCCGGACTCACCGCGGGACAGATCAGCCTTCAGCTCCTGCAGTTTGTCATCCGATCGGGCCGCGAGGATCAGAGCCGAGCCCGCTGCCAGACGAGGCGCGATGGACAGAGCCAGGGCCCGGCCGAAGCCCTTCGACGCTCCGGTGATGACGACCAGCGCTTTACCGAGACCCGAAACAGCGCTCATCTCTCCTGGACACGCGCTGCTCTGATTCCCTGATGTAAGCGAGGCGATCGATTCGTCACGCCCCCGGAAGACAGGCGACAACAAGACACGCCCACTTCAGATGAAAACACACCAACTTTATACGTTTTCATTCTACAGTTTTATTTGTTTGTTTGTTTGTTTGTTTGTTTGTTTGTATGAAAGAGACAGTTCTGAGTGCATGAATGTGCAAAGTGGGCTGTCTCAAACTAGAAATATATATGTTTTGCATTATTATTATTATTTTTTTTTTTACCTGAAAGAATGTATTTGTTGTATGCACTGTATTTTGTTTAAATGTACACACCATCAAACCAACCTTCATTTAATCCCACCGGTCACAATAGTGACCGTAAAAAAGGTTTTCATTTATAAAGCTCTAAAAACCTTACTGACTGATGTTTTAGTGCATTTCCTGCAATTATGGAAAAAATAAAGGGTCTCAATTAAATATGTGTCGTGTCACATGGTTAGTGCAAACTGTCACATGACCAGAGCAGTACAGGGCTGCGTTCAGCCCCGACAAAACGTTTTTTAAACGGAAACGGTGGTGCGTTGAACACTCTGTTCTGATGACGGAAGAGTTGCAACTATAGGGCCTTTCGCACTGCCGGACAGCCATGATTTAAAAAGCCGTGTAAACATACTGTAAACATTGTGTCAACTTATTTCGCAAGTATGGAGAACAGCGCTAGATGGACGGACGCTGAAGTTGTAGCACTTGTAGCAAATGTAGCACTGCCAGCTGTCGTTGGAGATTCTTAGTCGTCCTTTCCGTTCTTTCAATCGCTTTACGTATACGTCGACTTTCCATGTTCATTATTGTGAAACCCGCGAGACACAACAAAATTTCACAGCTCCGATTACAGCGTCCTCCATCCTCCTGTTGTTAAATAAACATGTGCAAACAATATACTTGCTATTGCGAATTTATTTGGATGTTAATTACATTGTGCGAGCTGTCTCTTTAATACCGTGTGGTTTATATACATGTTGCTGCTGATTGGGCTGACATTTTTGACACATCCACCAAACAAGAGAAAACGTATCTCAAACCCCGTTGCACACCGTTTCCAGGAAACATGTTGTTCAACCCGGAACTGTAGCAAAACGTTGTGCACCGTTTTGAGCTTGAACGTGCCCCAGTTTTAAAATAAAATCAATGCTTCCCTCTAGCGGACACTCATCTTATTACAAAATAAAAGCTCACACCACAAATGTACAGAGTATTTAATTGATTTATTTAAATAATTAATAATTCAGTATCAAATGCATCGTCATCTTTATTTATATAACGCTTTGTACAATACTAATTGTGTTAAAAGCAGCTTTACAGTGTCAAACAGGAAAATAGTTTGTCAATAATGCAAGAAGACAATAACAAAGAGTCATTTTTCCAGATAAAGTCAGTTCATTGATGATTCAAACACACGAGCTTTTATTATGAAATCGGTTCGCGCTCTCTGCCATTTTGCACGGATCCGGTGTGAAGCATGGCGGTGGAGATGAGGCTCCCAGCGGTTCACAAACACATTTCACTGGCAGCATCACAGTCTAACCGGGACGACAAACATCTGGTGGTTCCTGGGGATGTCATCACATCTGACACGGGCTTCATGAGGTAAAAGCATGTTTTTATATGAGCGAAATCAGTCTGCTGATGAATGACAATCAGGATTTACAAGAGTTACCATCTGACTCACGTGCACACATCAGCTTATTTTAAAAGGCCTGAGTTAAGACATTAATAGTTAATGTCAGTTTTTCTTACTGTAAAATAATTGACTATTCGTGTAGAGTGAAATAATTTGTATTAGAAACATCAGTCACGTGTCGAGGATCTTATTGGAGAATTCTGTTCACTAATGAGTGTAAGTAGTGTTCTTGTTGTGTATGAGTGAGTGTATGAGTGTGTGTGTGTGTGTGTGAGAGAGTGTGTGTGTTTGTGTCTGTGTTTGTGTATGAGTGCGTGTGTGTGTGTGTGCGCGCGTGTGTGTGTGCGCGCGTGTGTGTGTTTGTGCGCGTGTGTGTGTGTGTGCGTGTGTGTGTGAAACTCCTGCTCATCCTCAGGGGTCATGGCACATACATGGATGAAGACAGACTCACGGCTTCAGTGGCTGGAGAGGTGGAGCGAGTCAACAAACTCATCTGTGTGAGACCACTGAAGACCAGGTGCACACTTAAACCCTGCATTTAACGTTACACTGCACTACATTACGTGCTCACACTCACCGTGTCTCGCTCTCACTCCCGCAGGTATAACGGTGAGGTTGGCGATGTGGTCATCGGCAGAATCACAGAGGTTTGTTTTGTTCAGTGTTTTGTGAGAGATCTGTGATCGTCGTCTCTGGAGTCGAGGCTCTCTGATGATGTGTGTCTCTAATGGTCCAGGTGCAGCAGAAGCGATGGAAAGTCGAGACTAATTCACGTCTGGATTCAGTGCTGCTGCTGTCGTCAGTCAATCTGCCCGGAGGAGAGCTGGTGAGGATATTACACAGCCAGAACATCCCCGGCTGACTGAACGTTGCTCTGCACGGCTGCTTACCATGATCATTTATGAAATATCGACTAGAAATGACTTGTTGTGTGAAGAATTAGAGTGTGGAGTGAAATGAGAGGCAGTTTGGTGTCATCAAACACATATTTAATCGCACAGTGATACCTTTGACCAGGCACAATTATTCTAGTATTTTACTTGTTTCTTTCTTATACTAGTTGCTACAACAGGTGTCTGAGATGAAATGCCCATATAACCAACATCTAACTGTTCGTAGTAGTCAAAGGGAATGAGATGTTGTTGTTTGTGTCTCAGAGAAGGCGATCAGCGCAGGATGAGCTGGCCATGAGAGACTATCTTCAGGAAGGAGATCTCATCAGTGTATCCTCACACCAGTCATGAAATCATCGTTTACTTGCTTATTTCATGTTCCTGCTCTGATACTGAGTGATTCATTAGTAATCAGTTACTGTTATTGTTAACTAAAAAAACTCAAATATTACAAATCATTTCAGTAATTGAAATAAATCTGACATTCGATGTAAAGATGACAAATTTAAACTTAAAAAAACGTAAACAAAAATGAGAAACATTGCCTTGGCAACTAAAATAAGATTAAGTTAAACTACTAAACAAAAACAAAAGTGTTGCGTTTATAATTTTGTTCAGTGTACTTAAGTTAAACTAAAATGAGACTGAAATAAAATAAAGCTAAATAGAAATTTTGAAAACAAAAACTAATAAAAAGGACAAGCATATAACAAAATTACTAAAACAGAAATAAAAATAAACCTGAATAGAAATACTAAAAAAAACAAAAACTAAAAAAGGACAAAATCACACTACAAAAATACTGAAACTTATGCCGAGTTCAGACTACACGGTATTTTTGTCGGTCACGATAGTCACTGTGTCAGATTACACGATTTTGACTCCTAAAATCTTGTCGTGGCATGGACAAGAAACATGTCAGACTACACGTTGCTTCCCGACCATCGCGTGCTGTCTTTAACGACGCGTGTGATGTAATCGAGAAGGCGGAACTAGCGACTGACTTCCGAAAACAAGAGTGTAAACATTGCTGAAGTGCTTCCGCTATAGTTTGCCAGCATTTTTCTTTCTTTGTTCTGTCGTGGTAGTCCCTCGATGACACATCATACAGGCAGGAGTACTGTTGCCACAGCTCCACGAACCTTTCCTCCATCTCATAATTCCACCTAGCAGCACCATCATCTCTCTTTCGTTTTGCCATGTTTGAAACCCGTGTATGAAAGAGCTTCTGTGCTGCTATTGGTCAACGCCACCAATGTGACAGAACTCGTCGTGGATGACGGAAAAAAATGAAACATGCTAGTCGTGATGTCGTGAAGCATCGCAGACGCGGAATCGGTTGTCATCCGCTATGACACACTACACGTGCTGAAACGATGGAATCTTGCATCCCGACTCCCATATTGTCGTTTACGAATCCCCACGACACCCTACGTCAAGCAAATCGTGGCAAAATCGGGCTAAAATCGTGTAGTCTGAACCGGGCATTAGATCTAAATAGAAATAATAACAAAAATAGCTAGAACTACAACTGAAATAAAAAAGAATAGAAATATTATCAAAAAAAAAATGACAAGCACATAAAACATGGACTAGAATTCAAATGAAAATATAAAAACAAAAGCTAATTTAAAATATTAATAAATAATGTTATAGTATATAAATAATCCTAAAATAACACTACTGTTTTCCAAAGCAATACGATTTATTTTCATAGTCTTGCATCAAAATGTGATTCTTGTTCCATCTCTCGATCTCCAAATCTAAAGATTTGTTTTCGTTATCATTCGATTCTCATCATGCATTGAATGTCTTGTCTGATTGTGGAAGTGCAGTAGGTTGTGACTCTTATTATCTTGACTTCAAAGAGTTGGAGTGTATCAGCATCTCGTTTAGATCAGATTTCTTCTTCTTATTGTTATTATTATAATTACTTGCAGCTGTGTTCCTTAACCCCTTTCAAAGGCAGAGGTTCAGTCAATCTTCTCAGATGGCGCTCTCTCTCTGCACACACGCAGTTTAAAGTACGGCAAGGTGAGAATGACGCACATCACTGTATTAAAACAGCACGTTATGAGATGAGCGTGAACGATGCTGTGTTTGTTCTGTCAGCTGGGTCAGGGTGTGCTGGTGTTCGTGTCACCGTCGATAGTGAAGAGACAGAAGACTCATTTCCACAACCTGCCATGCGGCGCCTCCATAATACTGGGCAACAACGGCTATGTGTGGCTGTATCCCACACCGGGACAGCAGGACGAGGAGGCCGGAGGATATTACACCAGCATGGAGGTCAGACTTCTGCTGCTGCTCACGAAATCGCACTAATAATAATACAGAGACGAGTCCCTAAACACACAATTTCTCTCTCTCAGCCCGTGTCTTTGTCCGATCGGGAGGTGATTTCCAGGCTCAGGAACTGTTTGTTGGCTCTTGCGGCTCATAAGGTTTTGCTGTACGACACAAGCGTGCTTTACTGCTACGAAGCGTCTCTTCCGCAGCAGGTATTATTGATTAGGGTCTCCCATCACAAAATGTCTTATTGAGCTCTACATGCATGTTCATGAAGCGTCAAGCATTGCATCTCTCGCTTTGTTTCCTTGTAGATTAAAGATATCCTGAAGCCAGAAATCATGGAGGAGATCATTCTGGAAACAAGGCAGCGCCTAGTTGAGCATGAAGGATAAACCACTGACTTCCATGTAAACCCTTATAGTTTCAAATGTTGGAATAAATGAATTTGTCAGAAAACAAGTGCCGTTTATTGCTTCTCGTGCGAACAATACAATCAGGAGAGAAATATGCACGGATCAAGTACCGTTTACAAGCCGAAACAGTTCTAAACAAATGAAAGAAGGGTGGATTTTAATGTGAGAGGCGATGGACTTTTTCCACTGGAGTGAGGGTTATTTTCAGCTATTTTCATTTTAGTGTGAACTATTCCTTTAACACAAATTTGATCTTATACCACTTCTTATCATTGTTAGAATCTGTAATTAAAGATTGTGTTTGTGCAGTTGAATTAGTGAGGAATTTGCACGTGTCCGATGGACTTCATATGTCCATGATATCAGTGTTCTCAATTTCAGACACTTTGCTTGTTAAGTTAACATAGTGTTAATAATTGAGAGAGTCGCTGAGGTTCGTTCTTGTGCTGCAGTATTACAAGAGGGCGCTAATAGTTCCCATACAAACACATTAAACACAGTAGCGGAATGATTTTGCAACATTTAATAACGTGTTTATGAAATAGATGGCCAATTATGTTATCATCAACTTAAAAAAAAACAAAAAAAAACTGTTATTCGACCTTTAGTTGGTAGCCAATGGTTTAAAACCGCAAAACCGAATTTGCTTAATTGAGGACAAAAGTCAAATACATAATTATAAGAAATCTGATATTGATGAGCTTTGATTTTATTATTGTTTTTAAAGATCTACAAATATAGCCTGGGGGAATTGGGATGAACAACCAAAAAAAAAAAATAATAAACACATTTGCAACTTTCTTATTTTTCCAGCTAAAAGTTGTTTTAGTTATTGTTGAAGGAACTGAAGCGATTTTTTTTTAATTGCAAAAATATACAATTAAGTTTGTATAATCCATATATCAAGAAAAGAGAAAGAAAAATATTACAAAATAAGTAAAATATAAATAAATAAAATGTGCCAGGGGCAAGTAGAAATATAAAAATAACAAATACGGTTACAATCGGGTATTAAAAATATCAAGGAACTGAAGCGATTTTTTTTAATTGAATGCTTGAAAAAACAGTAATAATAAAACAACAACAACAGTTGTCATCATTGTCAAATCATAACAATACAACAACAACAATCCAGGGTCATTCAGTCTTTCAGTCCAGAGGAAGTGCCAAAGCCATTGTTTTATTGATTTTAATTTAGGAACTGAAGCGATTTTTTTTAATTGAAGGGAGAAACAAATACCGAACAAAGTATAGTATAAAATAGTCTAAGTGGTAACAGGAGATCCGAAAATACTATCATAATATTTTTAACTAATGCCATTTTATTAAACAATTTCAAAGAAGACATAAAACAATCAAATTCAACAATAAACAACATAAACAATGGGGATGAATTTAAATATTTTTGCTTATGTATATAACATTTTGCCAGCAATATAAATAAATTAACAATGTATTCAAAACCTTTATTAGTTTTGTTTTCATAATACACAATAATATCCTTTCATGTAAAAACCTTTACTAAATAAAAAATAAAATTTGCCAATTCCTTCCAAACATTTTGGACAATTTTGCATTCAGAGAAAGAATGAGTCACCAGCTCTCTCTCACTTTTACAAAAGGAACATAAAGCATTAATATCGGAGTATCTTGAAATTAATTTTAAAAGGTACTTCTATAGTTTTATTATTAATACAATATAATAGAGTTCCAAAAAATGTTTTTATTTGTTTTTGAAAAATAGTACAAATATGTTTGTTATTGCATTTTTTTTTATCAGTCAGCTCAGCACCATTTAATGTTTTGGTTTTGCCATTATTATAGAGTTATAGACTTTTAACAAGCTGAACAAGGGTAAGAGGAATAGCTTTAATAACCAAATTAAATTCCTTAAATTGGACAGGACAACTGTGGGTCCGCATACACTGTTCATTAGTTAAAAGATTCCCATAATTATCAATCATATTCATAAGGTGGCTAAACCATTGTCTTGGGAACTGAAGCGATTTTTTAATGTTTTTTATTAAACTTCAATAAACACAGTTAAAGTACAGTTAGGACTACAATAATACACATGAAAACATAAAACACAAACAAAACATAAAAAAATATGCATACAAAATACACATACAGCCAGGGGGGTGGCCTAAACATTATGTAAATATATTAAAGGACTTACAAATGGAGACAGTCTTAATTGCTTTCTTATTATGTAAATAAAGCGATTGTTGGCGGAAGAGCGAGGTGTGTGACGTCACGAGCGCAGCTCGCGTGCGCGGATATGGCGGTCCCTGCGACGACGAACGACTCCAAGAAAAGTGCTGAAAGTTATGAAACATGACAAGAATCAACATTAGAAGATTGCGGAAGAGTCCAGCGGATGTTCGGTGAGGAAACGAGCCCGACAGGAGAGACGTAAAGACGGCGCGGAGAGAGTTTACGGTCGCCTGTGGAGCGCGCGCGAGAGAGAGAGAGAGACACGCGGAAGTGACGAGAGACTTTAACAACTACAACTCAAACAAACTCCAACTCAACACTACAAATCAAAATTGCCCGAACCGAGAGTTAAATCAGGATAAAACTGCGCGGATGTGCGTTTGAGTGTTTCTGTGAGAGTTCAGACAGTTATATGACTCGATTCCGCACCTATTATTACTTGTGTTTAATTACCTGAACTCCATCTGAGGGCGTTTAATTTCGAGTTATTTACGTCAGTGACGACGATTTACTGGTTTACAGATGAAGCAGATGTAAGAATAAGTACTGACTGATACTGAATGACACTAGACTCCTCTAACAATCACTACCCGAGATACACATCGGCTTTCGAAAGTGTTAGCATTTATTGGACTGTAAGACTTTTTCCAGTGATAACTGATTCCAGCTTGACTACAGTTGAATGCACATCAGGACGTGTGAACTAATTATTGACATGTCTGATGTGTCAGTAGCTTGTAACTGGAGACGTTCATATCGATGTGACGTCACTATGATTGACAGCTCAACACTGCTGTGCTCAGAGTTGATGTTTTTAGTGTGTTTGCGCTGGAGATTTCAGTGAGGGTGATCGGAGCATCCTCATGCATTGATTCTGACCCTAGAAACGGATGTATCGTCCTCATCGCTTTCTGTTGTGTGAGAATGACATTGCTCTTAATCCCACAGTGCATTGAAAACACACTGCTCTTTTGCATCTGCTTGTATGCAGTTTGAGCTTTTAATGCAGTGATCTGCTCTGAAATCAGTCATCCAGCAGTCGATGCATGACCCGCACAGAAGAGCAGATTGGACTGTGCCATCTTCAGTAACGTCCCGCTCGTCTCCAGCTGCTGGAGTGTGATCCTCATCCGCTGTGTGTCCGGCCGCCGCCTGGCCTTCTGCCCTTATGGGGCAGCAGCCAGGGAAGTTAGCTGGGGACCAGAGGAGGCCGAGTCTGCCGACGCTGCCCTTCATCAAGGGAGCAGGGAAGAGAGAGATCTCACGGCAGGGAGCACAGCACTTCAATGTGTTCACCGTCCACGGTGAGTCCAGCTTCATACACTTGAGATGTAATAACCTCTGCCATTCACCTATATACAGGCCGGTGTCTGCAGGCCGGTGTCATTCAGAAAGTTCATCCATCCACAGGCGTCTGTCCTTGAATGTGAGGAATGACAAGGGCAGCAATTGATAAACCAACATATTTTGCCTGTTTGAAATCAGCAGCGTCACATCTTCGCTTGTGTAACACTGTCTGTTTTGAGATTTTTTGGTGAATATTGGTAAAAAAATATTGCATTTCTGAATTTTTTTTTTGTTCTATTTAATGCATCCTTGCATAAATAAAAGTAGGGCTGCACAATATTGGAAAACAAAAAACCGACATTGCAATTTGTTTTTTTGCTATTTATATACTGTTCTAAAAAAAATTAAGACATTTTTACCAGATGACTTGAATATTAGGAAAAAAATGATAATTTTAGAGTTGGTGGAATGATTTTGGTAGGAAGTACATCTGCAAAGAAAATAAAAATTATTTTCTAAACCAGCTGAAAAGTAGCCTAATTTTTACTCCGATTTATGTATGTATGTATTTATTTATTTGAGTATTTGGGCTGAACGATTTGGGAGCAACTTAGAAGAATTAGGGTGTTCATAAATGAATTTACTTTCTACTAGGGCTGGGACAATAAATCGATGCGTCGCGTTTCGTGGATCGATTCTTTTCAAAATGCATCGCTCTCTCGAATAGATTCTGAGCTTAGTTTTTATCAGCAGATGGCGCTCTAGGTTAGTTACACTCAAATGCTCACGAAGAAGATCGCTTGTGCGTTCGGTTGAGTAATGTAAGTGGTTAAATGGACTTGCACATCGACTTTTATGCTGTTATGATGCGAGATTAATGTAAACACAGCCCACTGTGAACATCCTTGTAATTCGCTTCAACCTTTTCAAACTTTATGAATGATTATTTTAGGTTTAAATGGTGCGTGTGTAAGGAACTGGAA
>NW_015555799.1:121607-127805 GCF_001515605.1 Sinocyclocheilus anshuiensis | reverse complement strand
GGCAGAATCATTTCTCGATTCGCGATGCATCGATTTATTGTCCCAGCCCTACTTTTTACCAGAACCAACTCAAACCTCTTTCAGTAACCATTTCAGAGTGTATATATATTCAATAAGAAAAAAACTCTTTCCACATGAGTTTTCATAGGCCACATTCCCACAGTTTTTGACCAATTTAATGACTGTAATAATAATTTTTGTGGTTTAATATTATATAATTTATAAATAAATATATATATATATTTGAAAAATAAGAACAATGTTAGTAATTACACTGTAAATTAGAAAAATTGAGTAATAAAAATAATTGTAATTTCTTGTAAAATTATGTCTTAATTTCCAAATGTTTAAACAATAGACCATCATGCTTTTGTTTTAAAGGGGTTGGTGGCAAATAACAACATGTGTTGCCAGTTTCAGAGTGAAGTTCGGCTCTGTGTTCATTTGCACGCATACAGCTCATGATATCAGCATCTCTGAATGGATCGATTCACAGTAAATTAGGGCTGCACGATAAATCGCATGCTATATTTAACGCGCATCTTATCAGTAAAGCCGGTTCTGTAATCAGCGGTAAAGGACAAGATGCGCATTAAATATCGCATGCGATTTATCGTGCAGCCCTACAGTAAATGAACCAAGACACTGAAACACGGTAATAAAGCATATATTTATTTAATTAAATCACAGTCAGTGATATCAATTTTATTTTGAAATATCATGCAGCTCTAAATAAAAGTAATAATTTCTTTCAAAAATATCTTATGAACGATAATGTATCTGTGCTGTCAGAGCAGCATGAGTTCGGTCACCCTGCTTTCTAATTATTGGTATTGACTTTTGAACCATTCATATGCGTCAAACACCACCTGAAGGCTCTCAGATTGTGGTGTAGTGGTTAGGGCTATAGCTAGAAGCTTGCTGTGTCAGTCCCTGTTAGGTTGGTGACACACACACCTTCATTAGTTGCTCCGTAAGGTCGTGTGCTGAATGACTCTCCTGTACTAATGAGTGCAGACAGATGGATGAAACTATGGCAGCGCTGCATTGTTTTCTGCTGTGATTCAAGCCGGACGCGTTCAGACAGTGCAGACATGTAGCGACCTGTCAGCGCGCTGCTGCTAATGTTGTCTTGTTATATGAGCGAGTGCTCTGGGTCGTGTTTTTACAGTTATTCTCACAACCCCTTAGAAGTGAGTGCTGTATTAATAGTTCTGCTGTATTAATAAACGGGAGTGATTCGAGCTGATAGTGCCGCTGCGGTTTGTATTGTCCAGTGCTTGTATGGTGTATGAATAACTGATGTTGGTGATGATCAGATGTCATGTGCTCTTACGGGCCTCCTCTGATTGTGTTTGTCGTTCTGTGGCTGATATTATTGATTATTTTATCACAGCATGCTTGATTTCTTCATGCTGTTTCTGCATGGCTGTGTTTGTCGGCCAGTTCAGTACAACTTCACATTCTCTCTGTTTTGTTAAAAAAATATTGTTTTTAATGAAAAACACAACAATAAAAAAACAAACTAAGACCAACTCATAATATATATTAAGTATAGAAATATTGCCGAACAGGCGCTTTTGCTTTCCACTTTGACACCAAATAGTCTAAATTTAATTAGGCTACGTTTACATGACAACGATGTAGTCAAAAACGGATAAGTTTTTCCCTTGCATTTTTAAAAAGTTTCATGTAGGCCTATACATGACAACGTTTTCAAAACGATTCGTATTTACACATTTCAAAAACGTGCACTTTGAATCACGTTTTCTAAAATATGCATTTTCAGTCCCCAAATGCTGTGTAAACGAACAGGCAAAACGTATAAAAAGTTTCCCGTTTTTGGCTGAAAACGTTGTCGTGTAAACGGCCCCTTATATTTTTGAAAACGGGTTTCAAAGTGCACGTTTTTGAAAACGCCACCGTTATCGTTTCCGTGTAAACACCGAATACGGGAATCTTTGAAAACGGTGACGTCATGCATGTGCGTAGTACGTGTTAGGTATGTAGACATGCGCAGTACGTGTCGATTTTAAAGGCAAGCGCGAACAAACATACACAACAATGGCAGAGTACATGGTACTGTTGTTGCTGCTCAAGAGTTTGCTAACGCTTCTTTTTATTATAAAAAATACAACAAAGAATATCGTTTACATGCATCACATCAATTCTGCATGTTATGTAAGACTCTACATGTAGCGCATCAATTCTGCATGTTATGTAAGACTCTCGCTCGCTCTCGCTCTTTGCGCGTGTGAGAGAAAGCGTCAGCGAGTCGTGCGCCTTCACACTACAGTTTACGTTACGCCAAATACACAAACACAGGTGCGCTGCGCATCCATTGAGATGAAATGAAACCTGAAATGAAACCTGACGCCGTGTTGCTTCAAGCGCATCATTCTGCACACCGGATGCGCACATTGTAAGCTCTTTGTGTTAAAAACTGCAATGCACAAAGGGAAGAGAAATTGATGCGTAGTGTATTATATCTGTGCAACAGTTATTGAGCCTTTCTTTTAACAGTTTTAAATTTCAGTTACTGTGCACGTTAAAAACAATTTATAGTAACACAGAATAATTCGCACAATCGGAAAAAAAAAAAATAAAATCTCGGATTTGGATCGGCCCTCTCTGACCGATACCCGATCCGAGAAAAATGCCACTATCGGAGCCGATACCCGATATGAATATCGGATCAGCGCATCCCTAATCAAAAGGAGAGCTTTCAGCATGGGTTTGAACATCACATTTCACTGGTTCAGACTCGTGCCATCGAGAATTCTCTATGAATATTCACAAAGCTGGAATGCTGCGCTTTACAACTAAACCAAACTTGTGCTGAGGGGAAGCACCTCAAATTCGACCAAATTTGACATTTTACACTTAACTTTTTTGCCTGTAGCTCAAAATTATGTGTGTATATATGTATGTATATGTAGGGGATGCCACAATTCTTAAAATAATAGTGAACTGTTCGGTACGACAATCACGGTTCAATACGCGCCTGTGATTTAAAAAAAAATTTTTTTTTTGCTTTTAAATAAAATTTCTGTGCGTTTTATTTCTCTCCGAATTGGCTCTGTTTGTGTACCTGTGAGTCTATGCGCTGAGGTAAGGAAACGCCTCCCCACTTATAACATGCATTTGAAAAAGCAACACACGCCAAATATCTTCACTTGTAATGACTTAATCTAAACCTGTCGTCCAACAAAAGATAACATTATAACATGTTTTTACTATGCAACATCAGTTGAGTGTTAGAAACAACTTCCTTTTGTGATCTGATGTGACTTTTTATCACAGAAGGAGGCAGAAAATACTGTATATTCTATACCAGCGTTTCCTTACCTTTTTTCAGTCATGGCACCCTTTCAAATTTAAAAAAAAATTTGTAGCACCCAACACAAACAGTACTGTTCTACTGTTTCACAGTCTACTCACTCTCAAATGCTACATGGGGATAAAGCTGATTCAGAAGCATCTTAGGGTGCTTTCACACCTGGCCCGTTGTTTCGGAACCTGGCGCGTTTCCTTCCTTAGCTCGTTTCGTTTGGGCATATGTGAACACGGCAATCGTGCTCGGATCCGCGCCTAAACAATCGGTCTGAGATCGCCTGAACGAGGTGGTCTCGGCTCGATTGAAAACGAACTCTGGAGCGGTTTGGTTGTAGTGAGAAAGCAATCTATCACAATTTATGATGGGTAATTACGTAAGTTCCGTGAAAAGCATTAGCTTTGTTGTTTTGCTAATACTTCAAAATGAACCTGTGAATGTCTGTGGGTGAGCACGTCTTCGCCATTCAAAAATCAAAGCGCACTTTTTTATTTTATAATGCAGTCTAATTGTTCTTCTTCCTAGTAGGTGCATTTTAAAAAATGTTTTCCCGATGAATTCTGGGCTCCTGCTCAAAATGATAAATTAATATAACGACAGCTACAAAAAAACCCCCAACAATAAGCCCGCAAAGCTGTTGTCGTTCCATCCTGATGGATGACATCCCTGACAGCTAAGTGGAATCCCGGAAAATAAACCATGGAACTTTGACCAATGAGAGAACAGTTTACTCGCGCGTGACTTGTATTAACAAATTTGGTCCATTTAGAAACTTTGCTATGTGAAAGCGAACCGCACCAAGAATAAAACGTTTCGGAACAAAGCAATCGATCTACAGGTGTGAAAGCACCCTTAAAGAACACTTTAAATACTTCTTCGATGCTACAGTAAAAACTACTAGCCTAACTAAGAAAATTCTAATTTCTAAAAATTATAATTGACAAGTGAACAGTCAGTAATAAAATAAGAACAAACACAAATTACAAGCACAGATAAATACAACAGAACAATGTTATAAATAAAAGGTCTAACAGTAGTATTCAGGCACAGAAATGTAATAATTAGTAATTAAATAAATAATAATTAAATGAACAATGACACTGCAGGGCTGGGCGGTATGACGGTATATATCGTTACTGTGGAATAAAGTGTCTATCGTTAGAGATTTTGCTATATTGTGTATTCTGCGGTATGCAAATATATCTGTGTAACAGTACTTCTTAAAAGTTATATACACCTGTGAGTGATAAGGAAACATGCATAAATGAGAAAGAGTGGGGCGCACTTGATAAGAGTTCAATAAGCAATCAATGCTGAACTCAATGCGGTGCTCACGCTGACTGACACACACACAAAGCACACACTCAGAAAGCGCCTCTCTCAGACAGCATGCGATCGCGAAAACAGATCTCTTTTGTGCTTGAATGGTCAAATACGCACACAATTATGTCAAAATGCCTGTCGTGTGGAGTAATCATGTAAACACAGTCGGTTATGTGTTCAATAAATGTAAACAGTTGGGTGAAAACTGGATGTGTATCGTATATTGGATCCGTGCAGTTGGTCTTAAAGGGACAGCAGTCTAATTTACCTGCTGCTGTCTGTCATTATTAATGTTAATTACTCACTGCACTTGACTGAATCGTTTTTTGGATCTTTAATAAGAATCGGTTCATGTTTGATACAGTGAAGACTATGCAGTGTTTTATTTATACACTTTCATCAATTTCTTTAATATTTCTTACTACATGTTAAATAAACCTATTGTGGCTAAATAAATTGTTTATTTTATATTTATTTGTTCTGTTGTCTCTGTATAATGCATATTAAAGCAGCATTCATAAGCGCTGCGCTGCTTTGTTTACAGCGGTAACCAAGGAAATGCTGTATTGCTGCTGTTCCATAAGCGCCACCTGCTGTCAGAGAGTGAATCTGCGTCTCATTCAGTTTTATGTAGTATAGTTTCACAAAACTAAAGTCAGAGGATTCTGTTTTTGTTTTAAAATTTCAAATGATACAATCTAATTTAGATTTAAAAATTGCTGCATGTATTCAGCATCTTTGTTTGGATTGTGATTCAAATGCAGTGGTTGCCTCCTAATTTTGAATGGAAAGAGCACAGGCAAAGCCTTTGTTTATAAGAGTTTTTTTTTTTAATTTGATTAGATTTGGGGTTTGTTATAAAATTTTAATTTAGTTTTGTTATTTGACATATTTCTGTTTCACAAAGAAATGTGCAGCATTTTGTCCAAGCAATAATAAAAGGACACCTTTTCATTTATAATTTGTCTTAAATCTAATTTAGTTAAAAAAAAATCATGAGAAAATAGAATCGTGAAATCAGTATCGCGAATCGAATCGTGAGTTGAGTGAATCGTTACATCCCTACCGTGAAATAAGATTTTCGTCATATCGCCCACCCCTAACACTGCATAGTGTTCGCTGTATAAATTAAATGACAAACAGGAGAAACACTGCACAAAGATAGTCAGAAGGCTTTTCAATCTACAAATCACCATCATTTACCATGGATTTAGTAACATTACCTGGTAAAAACATGGTATTGTAGCAGAAATGTGAGATTCATATCGAATATATCATATTATTAATGCAGACGTGTAATAAATGTATTAAAGGAGTAATGAAATCTAATTACAATATTTTTTGTGATTAAGCTGTAGCATTTGTGCATTTATACTAAATGTATTTAGACTGCTGTTTTTCATACAAATACCTAGAAACCGTATAGTTGTATTTTAGCATGGTATTGAGGGGCTGTATGTGTGGTTCTAAGTAAGGGATAATGTACATCCAGCCGGTTGTTATCTCAGAATAAACCCCGACAGGGTGATCAGCTGAGCGGA
>NW_015555799.1:113317-121304 GCF_001515605.1 Sinocyclocheilus anshuiensis | reverse complement strand
AAATATTTGAACGCAAAGCTTCCGTGAAGACAGCAGCTGTGAGCAAGCGGCAAATTCAAAGTAGACGGACATTTAAGGGAAACGGTGCAGTCAAACCACTTATTACACAACATTTCACCATTCGTTAAGACGAAAATGTTTTAAAACCTTACCAGTTTGTTAGTTCTCTTATAATCCATTACAGCGTACAAAACAGTCATAGCAAAATAGCAGCAGCTGCGTTTGTATGAAACGAGAGCGAGTCCGCGATACCAGGATGACATAATTAAATAATTGTACACCATTTTGAATCGAGTCTTAATATTTTATTAGCTAAACAAACCCAAAGCTTCCACCAAGAAAAAATAGTTAAAGCAAGAGTACAGCGCCGACTGCTGTTACCCGGATGAGCCTGTGTCATTAGCTTTTACCGGTTGTTATCGAGGGATAGCATACCTCGGAATGCATACATTTAGCATACATTTAGATCATGATAACCACAGTTATTACACGGCTCTGTGGAATACTTGATTCTGATTGGTCAGTCTGACCAATCAGAATCAAGTATTCCACAGAGCCGTGTAATAACTGTGGTTATCATGATCTAAATGTATGCTACTTTGGGTTATCAAATGAACTTTGGTATTATTTGTACTCTTGGTATGGTCTGCCCACGTCCACTTGAGGTTGACCCCACTTGCACCATGACTCATCTCAGATCTGACCATGCATGTATTTGGTTTCACGAGTTCACACTTACATATAATAAACTGAGTAAAGGTTATGCGTAATTGGCGTGCTGTCTGGGGAGAGGGCTCCGAGCTCGGTAATTACTCTCGAGCCCGGGGTACTCCCCCTGTCCGGGGAGAGGGGTCCGAGCTCGGCTTTTAGCCCGGGCGCTCCCCTCCGAGTGCTCCTCCCCGTGCTGGGGTAGGAACGGGCTGAAGGTGAGGAGTCGGGGTGGTGGAGGGATGCTGAAAGACTAGAGATAATGAAGGTAAGACTGCTTTGATTATTTATAGGGGTTCTCTCTTGTGCTGGTTGGATAGATGGTGTAATTACTGATGATGGATTGGCCGTGTTAATTATCTGCACGTGCTCCTCCAGAAATTTGTTAATAAAACATCACTTGTTGAAAATAATGCGTAAAACAGACCTATTGACTTCCCACATTACAACAGCAATGATCAAACAACGTAGACAAACAACACGGAATGCCATATGCACGCTAGTATACCATCATTTACACCTTCATCACCCAGGTGTTGAAAGTGTGAGACATGAACAGCACACACTATCTGTGTTTAAACTAAACTGTCTTAAGTGACCGTAAACAGTCGAGAAAGGCAATGCATTTGTATCAGTGTACTTCCTGCTGTTTTTAATGTTAAACAACAAAAGACAAGGAAATCACTCGCTGCTCTTGATTGAATAGCTTTTGTAATTGAATAGCTTTTTGTAATTGTATATATTTGTGCTGTTGCATTTAGTTTGATTATTTGTTATTTTCTTTATTTTTATTAGACCATAGTCCTTTTTCCCCTGAACATACTACATACCGAACTGTGACCCTAAAACTGTGAACCGAACCGTTACACCCAGCTAATTATGACCACTGACAGGTGAAGTGAATAACACTGATTATCTCTTCATCACTGCACCTGTTAGTGGGTGGGATATACACTCCTGAACAAATCTTAAGACCGGGGAAATATTACAAGTATTTGCATTTCGCGCTGGTGGATTGTAACCAGGTTGTAAGTACTGCTTCAAAATGCCAAAAGAAGAAACAGGAGCAAGAGACAAAAAATAGCAATGGAAGAAAGTGGCCTGGACTGATGAATCACGTTTTCTTTTACATCACGTGGATGGCTTACCTGGGGAACACATAGCACCAGGATGCACTATGGGAAGAATGCAAGTGTGATGCTTTGGGTAATGTTCTGTTGGGAAACCTTGGATCCTGCCATCCATGTGGATGTTACTTTGACACGTACCACCTACCTAAGCATTGTTGCAGACCATGTACACCCTTTCATGGAAACGGTATTCCCTGGTGGCTGTGGCCTCTTTCAGCAGGATAATACACCCTGCCACAAGGTGATTAATTGGCCTCCAAATTCCCCAGATCTCAATCCAATCAAGCATCTGTGGGATGGGCTGAACATAGAAGTCCCATCCATGAAGGCCCCACCTCGCAACTTATAGGGTTTAAAGAATCTGTTGCTAACATCTTGGTGCCGGATACTTCAGGGGTCTAGTGGAGTCCATGCCTCGATGGGGCAGGGCTGTTTTGGCAGCAAAAAGGGGGACCAACACAAAATTAGGAAGGTGGTCATAATGTTATGCCTGATCGTTGTAGGCTATATATCAAGTGTATTTTGCTGTAAGGTTGCTATGATATCAAAATTTTAGATACTTGTAAAAGATCACAATTCTTGATACTGATTTTGAAACCATAGCAGAAGCTAATAATGGAAAAAAAGTTTCTTATAATTGAGAGTATCACGTTGTATTTTGTGCTCATGTACAGAATACAGTATTTTCACTAATAAAGCAACTTTCAGCCTTGAACTTTAAATCAGTGTAAATCACTGTTTGGCACACACACACACATACACAAATACACAGCCTCTCAAGGTGTATTCCATAATGTTTTGTGGGTGATCTTATTGTTTAATTATTTGTGAGTACACGAAGGCTTAATCATTGTTTGTTTCAGTGAGATTAACAGACCGAACAGGACAAGACAAGAACATACCGTGTGCATTCCTCCCACTGTCTCTCATTACAGCGCCATGTAGATGACGCTGTGTGTGTGTGAGAGAGAGTGTTCTGCAATATGCTGTTCTGAACTTCTTTTTGATGTGATTTTGTTTGAAATTACCATAGTGAAAGGGCTGCATAATATGGGGAAAAATATGATGTGCGATAAACCTGATGGATGATGCCATACATTTATGATTAATGTCCTTGTTTTTATGCGTCCTGTGTATGTGTGCTATGTCCTCTGTCCTCTCAGCATTACTCAGGCTGTCTCTGCTCTTCTGAGTGCTGAATCTAGTGCAGAATGACACTGAATAAACTATTCACTAACATTAGGTGTTAATCCATCTGCGCTAAGATCCGAACAGAACAACTAGGTGCTAATGCAGTGATGTCACTCTCTTTTAGAAACTGACTGCTCTTCTGAGACACTAGAAACTCACAAATTACAGTATGTGATTTACATTTGCAAAATGACATCTAAAACATCAAGATGATCCAGATAGGGGCGAATGAAACATTGAATCATATTGCTGCTTGATTATATGTAGTTACATCTTGGGAAAAAAAATGCTTGGTGAACAAAGGGACTGCTTTTAGACTTGAAACTAACCATTGGTTACAATAAAAATATCAGAAAGATTTTCACATGATCTAAACAAACAATTGTTATATAGTCAGATGTGTTTGGAGGAGCTTAGTTATCATTCTTAGTAGGGGTGTAACGAGTCAGATTTGTTTGTTTCGGTTCACGGTTTTAGGGTCATGGTTCGGTATGTTCTATGTTCATGGAAAAAATTACTATGGTCAAATAAAAATAAAGAAAGTAATAACAAATAATCAAACTAAAATGCAACAGCACAAATAATACAACAGAGCAAAGATACAAATAAAATAAACTGTTTTTCAGATGTTTAACAGTAATTTTCAGGCACAGAAATGTAAAAGTAAACAAATGTAAAATAATAGTGACATTTCACTATAAATTATAGACCAAGCCTTGTTGAAGTTACAAAAGCTGTTTGGAGGAGCTTAGTTATCATTCTTAGTAGGGGTGTAACGAGTCAGATTTGTTTGTTTCGGTTCACGGTTTTAGGGTCATGGTTCGGTATGTTCTATGTTCATGGAAAAAATTACTATGGTCAAATAAAAATAAAGAAAGTAATAACAAATAATCAAACTAAAATGCAACAGCACAAATAATACAACAGAGCAAAGATACAAATAAAATAAACTGTTTTTCAGATGTTTAACAGTAATTTTCAGGCACAGAAATGTATAAGTAAACAAATGTAAAATAATAGTGACATTTCACTGTATAAATTATGCAGAATCAGAATTGATAAAATTCAAACGATAACCAACTCTCTATTAAAGACCAATCCTTGTTGAAGTTACAAAAATATTCAATCAAGAGAAGTGAGTGATTTCCTTGTCTTTTGTTGTTTAACAAACAGACAGCAGAAATAGACTGCTGTTCCTTTAAGACATAATTCACAGATCCAGTACACTGATACTGATACACATGCGTTGTCTTTCTCGAATTTCTGACGGGGCCAGACCACAGTTATGTACCAAGAGTACTGCAATACGTATTGTGGGTGGTGTATTGTGGTTTTTCGGTTCGGTTTAAATATCATTACACCCCTAATTCTTGGTGTGAACGGCCCTTTAGACCTCATGCCTTATAGTCACATTTATCAGCTTTGAGCTGGGTGATAATATAGTTACATTTGGCAAAGATACAAACAATCAAGCAGTTGACATTTGATATATAGTATATATTGCTTTACATGCACATACTGTTTGTGGATAAAGTTGAACATACTTATATATTCAACTTTATATAAAAAACTGTGAAAATTACATTTTGTGATGAAATATATCAAGCATTTGAGAATTGCTATATGGTATCACTTTGTGTTTATACTGTATGCCGATAAAGTTGGATTTTGATCATTAATCCATACTTACCTAAAAGAAAGTATATAAAGTTTTACTTGAGGATCAAAAGGTTATTTTATCTTTAATACCATTTAGCCTTACAAATATTATTATATAATTGGCAAAGGATGTACATTTTTCAGATATAATAAAACTGAAGTTCAATAAATACCAACATGCAGTATCACACTGTTGTAAATAAATCGGAGACTCTTCCCTCAACAAAATCTGTTCAGAAGAGACGTGTTTGTGACACATTACTATAAGGTGTAAACGGCAATGTGTCTTTCCTGACCAGTTGTGATGGATCAATCGAGCCAGATGTTAAAGGGGTCATATGACGTTGCTAAAAAGAACATTATTTGGTGTAATGCAATGTGTTTATGTGGTTTAAGGTTAAAAAAACGAATTATTTTCCACATACTGTACATTATTGTTGCTCCTCTATGCCCTGCCTTTCTGAAACCTGTGTCGAGTTTTATAAAGCTCATTGGTCTGAAAAGCGAGGTGTACGCTGATTGGCCAGCTATCCAGTGCATTGTGATTGGCCGAATGCCTCAAGCGTGTCATTGAAATGTTATGCCCCTTACCATACAGTGATGCCGTGTCCCGGCGCGACGACACAAAACCAATAAAACCCATTACAAACGAGGCATTTGTTGCATCCAGTGGGGACATAATTACTGATTATAATGACTTATACTGTCTTTTTACGCGTTGCATATCGCGCCGCATAAACATAAAACCTTGTTGTGATCGGAGAAATGACAAACAACAAGCGCTACTCTAGCGGTGCTAAATGAGCAGTGCTCAAAGCTCGCGTTTGAATCGTCAGTGGCAAATTCTTTTAATATGAAAACGCTTCTTTCTTTGTGTAAACATTTGGGTGGTGTTATGCTAATCTTCCCACACAGTGACGTAGACATGTGGGGGCGTGTTTAAACGAGGCATTTTAGGAAGGCGTGGTCGAGTCTTAACTTTTATAAAGAATATCGCTTTGTTTGAGACTTTAGTCTTTGCAACTTTAGGGATCTTATCTATGCACGAACAGCTTGTAACACTCCAAAGAGAAAGGAAAATTTGAAATCGCATCATATGACCCCTTTAATAGCAGCAGTATTCAGGGCCAGAGATGCTTCGGCTCAGTAATAGGGCTGGAACGATTAGTCGACATTATCGACAATAAAAAAAATTGTTGACAAATATTTTTGATGTCGAGTAGTTGTTTGATCTCATATCACCTAATGTAAGAACCTGCAATAATGCGGTTTGACCAGTGTGGCGCTGTAGCGCAAAACTGAAATTCAGCCCTCCTGGATGCAATTCAAGAGAAGAAGACACAGCGCTTAAGTTCAGAGCAAACGCAGCCGAACCTGAAGCTGCTGAGAGGCGTTTGGATGAATATGTAAATAAATGCTGCACGCTTTCCTCTCAATAACAAAATAAACACAACAAAAACTGACAGCGGTGAGAAAGCAGCAGTTAAGAAAGCATCTGATTACAGCGATGTGGAAGTTTGCACGAGCTCTGCAGTTCGGTTCTCCAGTAAAGTCCAGTCATGTCACGTCACGTTTATTTAAATATTACTTTGTGGAGTAGATAGCCTTAAATCAAGCAGCTTTACAGTATTTAACATTAAAAACCAGTGTCGCTTTCAGTTAGAATTATAACTTTATTTTCTGTTATAAAGCAGCTCTCCAGTGTGGAGCTAGCTAATGATAAAATCTTTTTATTAGTGGGAAAAAATATTTCATTAAAGTGATAGTTTAGTTTGCAGAGATCAAAGCTTGATCTAGCTCAGAACTGTTTTGATTATTATAACCCTGTAAGGTATTTTAAGAGAGATTATTTTGTGAATAAAATAGTTTATCCAAAAATAAAGCATCTTATCACTTACCTTTATGTACAGAAGAGGATTAGGGCCAAGCAATAATAATAAAAAAAAAAATAAAACCATCCCGAGATTAAAGTCATAATGCAAGATTAAATTTGAAAATTTCCAGAAAAATGTCGTATTAAAATGTTGAGAATTAAATGATTAAATTTCGAGAATAAAGTCGTTGTGTTTCGAGAAAAAGCTCTTTAAATTTCTAGAAAAAAAATCTAAATAAAATGTTGAGAATAAACTCATTATATTATGTGAAAAAAGTTATTTCGAGAAAAAACTAGTTAAATTTTGAGAAAAAATGCTGAGAATAAACACACTTGTGTCATGTTCATTTTATCTTGTTGGACAGTATTAGTCAGCATCTGCAGTGGCATAGGTCGTAGACAGTAATGCTTGTGGATGTAGCATATGCGGTCCTAACGAGTGTTTAATGATGTATTAATTGGGTAGGCAGGCTATAGGGAGGGCTTTGTTGTACTAATAAGGCAGTGTTTATTTAATAATTTTAATAAATAAAGGCCCGGTTTCACAGACGGGGCTTAGCTGAAGCCAGGATTAGGCCATAGTTCAATTAGGATTTTAAAGTAATTTTTATAAACGTGCCTTAGAAAAAACATTACTGGTGTGCATCTTGAGACAAAACAAGGGCACTGACATATTTCAAGATCAATTAGTGCAAGTTTCTTTCAGTTGAAACAGCTGACTTACATTTTAGTCGGGGACTAAGCTTAAGCCTTGTCTGTGAAACTGGGGGTATATCGTTTACACTGTTATTATTGCATCCTGTTAATGTACAACAGTACTGAGGTGGAAATAGTATCTGTCACTATTTATAAGTAGGGATGGGTATCGTTTACATTTTATCGATACCGATACCGATACCGCTTATGGATACCGGTACTTATCAATACTGTTATAGATACTATTTTGTGCAAAAGGATATGAAGTGAAAAGTGGTTTTCACTTTCAACTTGAAAATAAAAAAAATAATTTCAAGTTATTTTATTACTGCTGAACTTAAGCAACTGTATTAAAGTTCTTCAGTCAAGAGCAGTGAGCTATTTTTCTCTTTGTGTTTTATTTTATTAACATTAAAGGAATAGTTCACCCAAAAATGAAAATTGTGTCATCATTTACTCACTCTCAAGTTGTTTTAAACCTGAATGAGTTTCTTTCTTCTGTTGAACATAAAAAGTTATTTTGAAGAATGTGGGAAAGTAAAAAGTTGTTGGTCTCCAGTGACTTTCATCTTTTTTTTCCCTACTATTAAAGTCAGTGGGGACCAGCAACTGTTTGGTTACCCACATTCTTCAAAATATCTTCTTTTGTGTTCAGCGCAAGAATAAATAAAAATTAATACATGTTTGGTACAACATGACTGAGTAAATAATGACAGAATTTTAATTTTTG
>NW_015555799.1:102400-109604 GCF_001515605.1 Sinocyclocheilus anshuiensis | reverse complement strand
TCCGTGATGTTCATCTCGCCTTATTCTGGGTCCGAATAAAACATCAGATCATGCACAGACTATCCTGTCTCTTTGAATTTAAATCTATATTTATTCACACCGGCTCTTGAAAACCTCTATGCGAACACACTTGCCCGAAAAAGTGCAGGGGATGAATTTACGTGATATTAAAAGTGAGGGGGACACGTCCCCCGCGTAATCTACGCCCCTGGGGATGGGTATCGTTTACATTTTATCGATACCGATACCGATACTGCATAAAAAAAATAAAAAAAATAATTTCAAGTTATTTTATTACTGCTGAACTTAAGCAACTGTATTAAAGTTAGAGCAGTGAGAGCAGTGAGCTATTTTTCTCTTTGTGTTTTATTTTATTAACATTAAAGGAATAGTTCACCCAAAAATGAAAATTGTGTCATCATTTACTCACTCTCAAGTTGTTTTAAACCAGTATGGCTTTCTTTCTTCTACAGAACACAAAACAAGATATTTTGAGCAATGTTTGTAGCTACACGCTGAACACAAAAGAAGATATTTTGAAGAATGTGTAACCAAACATTTTATTGCTGGTCCCCACTGACTTTGATAGTAGGAAAAAAAAATAATACAGGTTTGGTACAACATGACAGTGAGTAAATAATGACAGAATTTACATTTTTGGGTGAACTATCCCTTTAATGACAACCGGCAGCATGTGTAGTACTGTCGCTTTAAGAGCTGCACACATCTGTTTTTCTCTCAACTGTTTACTTTCACTTTAGACATAATTATCTGTGTTTATATGTAAACCTTGTGTGTTTTGACAGTATTAGCGCAATCAGTCGCTAACTAAGATAACTAAGTAATCAAGTGCTGTTTGACCGGCCTTTTAGTGTACGCACGCTTCAGGTGTACGCGCTCTGAATAGAAGAACATGTTAGAACAGCACACAAATGAAACGTTTAACCGGCAAGGCTTTAAAACACGTGGAAATAATGTACTTTTGTGATTGCGAATAAGTCTCGTGAGTGTAACTCTACCGAATCAACATTTGATGTGAATGTGTCTCACGAGTTTCAGTTGGAGCTGGAGCCGCGAGACAATACAGCGCATTGCTTGAGGTAGATGTTGTATTTTGTTAGTAAATGTTTCATTATATTACTAGTGTTGCCTCCTTTGTTCACTACTACTGCATATATTGCATCTGACACTGGTGTCGCTTAGTTTTGTAACGTGAGCCCACACTTTCGACCGCTTCACTCTTGCCGCGATGACTGATTACACGCAAACACACACCACACATGTGCATGGATATCACACGCACGTCGAGCAAACGTCGGCCACATCATTCAGTGAAGGGAAACGACAAGCAGCAGCTTCTAATTCGTTGTTAACATTGAAGTATACGGAGATAAAACAATGCAAATATCGATAAAAGTATCGTTTGTCCTGAAGCTTATCGGTACTCCGGTATTGACCCAATTACGTACCGGTCCAAAAAAATACCGGTTCTCGGTACCCATCCCTATTTATAAGTATAAATAGCATCTAATTACTATTAACACTTATTGCAAAGATCTGCTACTTTTACATAGCGTAAATAGAATAACTATTTTAACTTAGTGTAAATAGCATCCGATGTGATACGTGATGAAAAAAGGAAAAAGAGCGAGTTCTGCAAAAGGCAGATTCAAACTCTGGTCGACCACATATGCTTCATCCACGAGCATTACTCTCTACGACCTACGCCACTGCAGACGCTGACTAACAATGTCCAACAAGATAAAATGAACATGACACAAGTGTGTTTATTCTCAGCATTTTATTTTGACTTTCTTCTCGTCATTTAATAAGTTTATTTTAATCTCGCATTATAATGACTTTAATCTCGATATTTTTTTTTTTATTATTGCTTGGCCCTAATCCTCTTCCACATTTATTTAGCATCTTATCCATATGACTTACAAAAAGAGATGTTAGGCAGGATGATGTGTCATTGTTACTTTTTCATATAGCTAATTAAATGGCAAAAGAGAGAGTTTCTCTGTCATCTCAATTTGTGTGCTAAATATATTTATTTGTATAAATTAATTGTATTATGTAATTATATGATTTACAAAAGCTGAAGTGATAACCTTAAGTTATTTGTTAGAGTATGTATAACTCAATATTTTAACTAATTGCAAAAGCTGAATAATCAAGAAATGTCTACTGATTAATCAGTGAAATAATCGACGATTAGTCAATTAATTGTTCGAATAATCGTTAGATTAATTGATTAGCAAAATAATAATTTGTTGCAGCCCTACCCTAACTATGTCAAATATTAGAATAAAACAGAAATCAGGTTGATTATTTCTCTAGATATGGTAACTGTGGATGTTAGTTCTGCAGCTGGTGGACTGAACTAGTCCTGATGCAAATAGCTGCTCTGCTGGAGTCTAAACTGGGTCAGCTGGGTGTCGGGCTGAAGACTGACTGACGTGTGTGTGTGTGAGAGAGAGAGAGATTTGAGAGTGACGTCAGGCCTGTTGTGATTTCCCAGCAGCCTGTACACCTGGATCATGTTTCCATTCCTGCGCTAATGCTGAAACCCTGTAGACGTCCACATTTAACTAACTGTTTTGCATTAAAATAAATGCTTGAAAAGCACGCAAAGCACTACAGGCTCTAGTTCACTTGTGTGCTGCAGCTTGGAAAGAGTGTTTTTAATGATGGTGAGGGATGGTGTACGTCAGCTAACTGAGAGTGGATTATATAAATGATTCTCTACGAGCTCATCTCTCAGCAATGTGCTTCATGTTTCTACATCTGTCACCTCCCCCTCTTTCACAAAACCTGCCTCTCCAGCCCTCGCTTTTGTCTGCGCAAATGAGAAAACCCTTTCAGCATTGTTATTAGAGCCATTTAAGTCACTCATCACCAGCATTAGTGCTCATCAAGGATAAAATATTGACACCGAGTCTTAAAGAGTGTGTAAATGCAGCATTTGTGCTCCAGACATGAATGATACCTCAAATCATGTGTGTTGAACAACAGACAGGAAGAAAACACAGAGCACAGGACTCAAAAAGTTAGGAGTGCCAACAAAAATGTAGGAGCACCCACTAAAAAATTAATTAAATCCACAGCTGCCAATTGACCGCAACGGCCAGCAGCATCCAGACAATTAAAAGCTTCAACGATCGAACCTGATCCTGAATTCTTTGCCACACACCTGTCCTGGCATTTCTTGTTAGTGATGCACCGATCTTGATTTTTCATGACTGGTTTCGATTGCCGATGTTTTACAAGCAGATGGGCTGATTTTTAAAAATATTTTTATTTTTATTTTTTTAAGCAAGAGACAAGAATGAATGAAAATATGAGTACATGAACAAGGTCACTCACACAAATGCTCTCAAATATATTTTGAGATCGCACAGATTCAATTTCGGGAGCATGTGCGACCAAAACGGGCACAGTTTCGAGCCCTGGAGCACACCTAGCAACCAGCTAGCAATGCCTTAGCAACTACCTACAACACCTTATAAACCACAAAAAACACTGAACACCCTAGCACTTGCATACAGGGTCTCTGTCTTAAAAGGGTCTTAAGTCTTAATTCCCTCTTCCACAAGTTAAGACATTAAAAGCTCTTAAATAAGAGCAGAAAGTTTTTAATTCATAAAGGCATTACATTAAATATTGCATGCATCTTCCCCAGTATTTGTTTTCCAATACAAATATCTAACATCCTTCAATCAAGATACATTTACTTGAGGTGCAAACTGAAAAGTCCCTGTTTTCTGAGAAATTGAACAAACGTAAGTGAATTTATGCTTAAAACAAGAACTAAAATCTCTCAGTGGGGATTAAAAACTGGTGTTGGGTTTGAGTCCACCTGTCAAGTTCGAGTCCAACTAAACACTACTGTTTGTCAGTATCTTAACCTGGCTTTAACGTTTTACAACTAGAAAAAGGCAATGTCAGTTTAAATGTAACAAAAGCAAACCTCTTGCCATTTAGATTTTTGATTTCACATCATCTCATAATTAGTGTACTGCTTAGCAAACTTAGTCATGTAACAGAAGTTATGTCAAACATGATTTATGATTTATGTATTTTGACATTTCAGAGTGAAACAGCTTTTAGAATGTGAAAAATTATATGGCGGGACTTGTCTTTGTATAGCATTATACAGTAAATGTATAAATTCTAGCTGGGCGGTGGGTAGCTTGGTGAATGGGACCTGAAGAGCAAAAAATGCACCTTTTATCTCTGTTTGTGGCTGTGTGTGCTTTGTGTGGGTTTCATATGACGAATGGTTAGACCTTAGTCAGGGTAGACGGCATTTTGAACTTTTTCATGGATGAAAATGAGGCTGTAAGAAATTACATTATGTAAGGAATAATTGATGACGGGGCAGTTGAATTATTAAAAGATACTGCACACCCAAGGTGGTTTTTGACCCATAAAAACTGCTGCCGCAATGATGTTTGAAACATTCTTTTTCTTTGAAGCTAGAAGCTGCCACCATGTTTTAAAAAACAATAATTTCAATACAACAGCAAAAACGAATACTAAACTAATGTTAGTAAAATGTTCTAATGCCTACTGAAGGCAAGTAAACTGTAATTATTAATTAGAAGCCAAAAGATAAATAAATATATTAATCAAAAATACTAATGAAATAGTTTTTTAAAGTTTTTCAGATCTATATAGTAAAGGCTACTACAGAAATAGCCTACTACAGACATTTAATGAAGTAATAAATGTAGGGCTGTGCAATTAATCGAATGCGATTGTCATGCACATCTTGTCAGTAAAGCCGGTTCTGTAATCAGTAGTAAATCTCCAGCACATGCTTTCAGATGGAGCAGCATTTACTACGCAGAGCCGTAGTTCACTGACAAGCTATGCAAAATCGCACGATTATGTAATCGAAGAAATCATTCTGCGATTATGAAAGTTGTTTGTGTAGCTTATCAGTGAACTACGGCTTTGTGTAGTAAATGCTGCTCCATCTGAAAGCACGTGAAAATACCACATTTAATAACGTTTTTACTCCAAAATCACTTCATAACGTCAGTCGAGTGTTTGAAATAAATCCTTCTGTGAGATGATGTGGTTTCTTACACAGAATAAGGCACGCAACATATTTCATAGTATTGTAAGCAGTGATGTAGGTTATGTAAATTAGCATTGCATTATTATATATTTTATTATAATAAAAATTATAATAAGACTAACTCAGATAAACCATGTTTTGTCGTAGTCGTGTTTATTAGTCAAGTTGAATCAATTAAAGCAGTTAAATCTGTTTATTCAGCAACCGCTATAAGGATTTCCTGGATTTCTTTTGCGAGACGTATTTGGAGTTAAAGCGCGAGAGCACCCTCTGGCCTTCGGATGGAGATTTACTGCTGATCACAGAACCGTGCTTCACTGAAAGATATGCATGACAATCGCAGCTTCTGCCTAATCGCGATCTATCGCCTTTGCGATTTAATTTCGATGAATCGTGCAGCCCTAAATAAATGTAAAAAAAAAACACTGCACAATCTTCACTGTATACATTAAATAAAAAAGATTCTTATTAAAGTTGCTAAAGTGATTCAGATAAGAGCAGTGAGTGATTTTCTCTTTTTCTTTTGTTGTTTTATTAACGTTAGCAGATTATCAGTCAATACCTGACATACGGATCAAATATTTTGACACATATGTATTTCTCTCAACTTTTCAGGTTCACTTAAATGAATCATGACATGTTTTTTATTTTTATTTAATTATGTTCCCTGAGGTGTAATTATAAAATTACTAAAGTTTTTTGGATGAAAAATCACTAAAATTTGAGTGATTTTTGACCTTTTTCCACCCTGTTTCTCATCCTCGGTTTTGAGGTGGTTTCCCTTTAAGAGGTCATTGTAGCCGCCCACTTTTATGATTGGCTAACATCCATTACCGCCATTATCATTTTAAAAATAGTTTTTACATGAAATACGTTACTTACAGTTTGCGGCATCGTTGTTGGGTCCAGAACAGTTGGCACGGCCTGATCTTTGAGCAAAAGGATTTTGGCAAAGCGAGCATAATATTGCGATTTGTTCTCAAAACAGTCGACGGTGAAATATATTGAACACACACGTAAATTAGCACTGACGTGACTGGGACGTTCACTAAAAATAAATAATAAACTCGCTGCACGTCGACTGAACACCTGTGGGTGTGACAACGATGCGATAATGCAAAAGTGGGCGTTGTCTTGCTCTGGAGGTGGTCATATGTAAACAACTGTTCCCAGGTGATGTCACTTTGTCCCTCTGATCCAAAACAAGGCATTTTTTTAGGGTTATTACTAGGGCTGCCACTAATGACTATTTTTATTTAGATTAATCTATCGACTAATTTATCGATTAATCTAAGCGATTAATTTCCCACTAAAAATCAACAATTTTACTTGAGAATATTTTATTAAACTATATTTTATTAAACCAAATTAAATCAAAATTTCTATGAAATCCTTTTTTTAAAGCAAAAGTAAAGTGCAACATAAGAGTGCAAGAAGCAAGTGTCCATCTCATAGTGCAAATCACTGAAATCAAAGTTCAGTATTATAGTATAAGAATGACAACATATCCACGTGTTCTAGTCTACTAATAATAAAATTATAATAAAAAAACACTTTTTAAAGGAGTATTTACCAGAAATGTTATTTACCAGAATTTATTTAGGAGAAAAATGTAAATGTGCAGTATTTCTGAAAAAAAAAAAAAAAAACTTAAAAAAAAAAATCAATTAATTGGAGATGCTTTTGATTATTAAATGATTTTAATGGAACCATTAAAATGGAATCCAGAAAATAATGGAAAACAGAATTTGGTAAAGATAAAACTGTAAAACTCAATTAATTAGACAGGCTTTTTGATTAATACAATTTAATTTAACCATTAAAACAGAGTATAGAAAAATGAAAATGGAAAAAAAAAAATGAATTTGGAAATAAAACCGATTTCATAGGGCCCTATAATTATAATAAATGTTTTTTTGTGGTAATAAAAATAGATGTAAGTGAACAATAGCCTTTAAAATTACTTAAAATACATATATAATAGCAATGAGGCAATAATAATTAGTTCAAATAAAGTATCAAAAGCAAGAAATCATATGGTTTTATTGAACAAAACTGTTAAAATACATAATGTATTATAAACAATAGAGCTAATGTACATTACACATTACAACA
>NW_015555799.1:88369-102103 GCF_001515605.1 Sinocyclocheilus anshuiensis | reverse complement strand
CTCAGAGTGAGGGTTTGAGCTTTTATTTTGAAACCGCGATGTATTCTCCTGAGTTTGCGTAGATTTATAAATGATTTACCTTACAAATCTGATGAAATGGCGCACGTTGCGTTCCCAGATGAACGTTATAATAAACCCAAACTCACAACAACATGCAGAGATGGAGTTTGAGACGCTCCACACTTGTAAATGATAACAGTTCCTGTGGAACTACTGTGAACGGAGCCGCTGTGTGACGCACGTACTTAACCTACACGCATGTAAATAATTAAAGCGTATATACTGTATTAGAACTGCATCGCATATAATTATGTAATTAAATCGTAGCGTTTGTGAATTCACAATTATGCTTAATTATGATTTTTAGATGGGTTTAATATATCCATGTAGCCTTGGCAAACAGTCTAATAATGTGTTTTATGGATTCTCGTCTGTGAAATGCGCCACTTCCAGTATTTTGCCGGTTAGTCGACGCGAGCAAAATGAAGTCGAAGATTTTAAAAAATCGAATAGTCGAATAAAATCGACGAATCGCGACTGCCCTAGTTATTACATAAATGCTCGAGGCCGAGTCCAAGTACCTCAACTCTATTAAAAACCTTTGAATTAAGTTGATTTGTCTGAGCCTACTGACAGATATGTTCTAGTTTTAATCAAACTCACTTTATTTTGGTCAATTTCACAGAAAAGAATGTAATTTTCTTCAAGTAAATATATCTTGATTCAAGAATCTTTAGACATTTATGCTAGAAAACAAGTCATGAATTAAAATGAATTTAAAAAGTAATGGAGATCTATTGGATGTTGTTTTAAAACTTTGAAGCGTTGTTAAAGGGGTCATATGATGCTGCTAAAAAGAACATTATTTTGTGTATTTGGTGTAATGAAATGTGTTTATGTGGTTTAAAGTTAAAAAAACACATTATTTTCCACATACTGTACATTATTGTTTCTCCTCTATGCCCTGCCTTTCTGAAACGCGTCGATTTTTACAAAGCTCATCGGTCTGAAAAAGCGAGGTGTGCTGTGATTGGCCAGCTATCCAGTGCGTTGTGATTGGCCGAATACCTCAAGCATGAGACGGAAATGTTACGCCCCTCACCATACTGTTGTATTCCCTCAGCGACCAGCACGGATCAGCTCTAGGCATGACGAAGCGGATATCGTCCTCTTTTGGTAGATCAAACAAAGTAGTTTCATTTATGCACCAAGAGCTTGTAACACTCCAAAGAGAAAGGAAAAATTGAAATCGCATCATATGACCCCTTTAATACGAGACATTTGCATTTAGAGACCATGTTGACACATTGCGTTCTATTTAATTTATTCCATAAAAAGTCTTAATTTTATATTCATAAAACCTGCAGGCAAAATTTGCACAGCAAAGCAAGTTTTGAACTTAGATGTGTTTTGTAAAAATGTAGTATAGAGTAAAGGTTTCAGTTCTATTGGTCAGCACAGTGAATTCATGTGAACCACTCGATCCCATTGCAAAATCTGCATGGGGAAATCTTCCACCTTTGTGCAAAATTCCAGATCACATGGATTCCTATTAAAATGACTAGATTTTGCCTGCAAAAATTTGCTGAACAACAGTAAATGTGACCTTATCACAGATCGGAATTTGTGTAGTTGTCAAGAGTCGAAAAGTATTAAATTAGTTATTATATTAAACACAGTTATTTCATTCAGAAGCACTTTAGCTGATGATTTGTCAGACCGCAGAGGAAAAAGGCACGATTAGTGAAGCATATTACTATCAGAAGAGATGTATGTCTGTAGGTGTCATTGGCATTGAATGATTTAGATCTTGGATACAGGGACCTTCTCCGTTATGTCTGAAATGAGTCGAGTGTTGATGTTAGTGGAGCAGAGCATCAGACTGGTGTTAACGTCTGTGGTATGGATAATTTTAGACCTCCGCTGGGTTTTCTTCTTTCTAGCTGGACTGCATCAGCACAACCATATCAGCCGTTGTCTCTTTCTTATGACTGGAAAGTTCAGAGACTCTTTCATATAAGCTGGCTGCCATGTTATTGGACTTCAGAGCAGCCCAGGTTCCCGTCTGTCTGGAGACACCATTGGACAGACTCAGAGACTCATGATGTCAGTCCCAGAGAAATGCTAATGCCCTTTGCCGCACACTCACAGTATCCTCCGGGCCGATGGGTTCGTGTCTGAGCTCACTCTCATTAGCCATTTCCCACATGTTGCTCCAGTACTCATTCAATAACTATCTGGAACACTTTAGAGGAACGACACGACTAGAGACATTCCCCCATACAACAGGAACCCCATGCTGATGTATTTGCTGGCCATGCCATCTAAAATATGGACTGCTGCATCCTTTGTTCACACATTCCCATTTTAAGGGGCCGGGTTTCCATTAGATGGTTTCTAGTGCCGACAGAAGTACCAGTACTTCAGTATCAAGTCGATGCTTAATTTTTAAAAACACCAACCTTTCTGCAGTATCAGGTAGATTCAGTTTCCATTGATTCCAATGTAGAATTCCTGGATTTGTGATATCACAAAGATCGACGAATGGGACGAGACCTGGTTGAGCTGCACTAGAGAAGGCAACGAGTGTAATCACTATGTCGGAGACACGCTAGTTTCCCCAAGGCAGACGAACTTAGAGTGGTTACAATCATCCGGGTTTAAATCACGCTCAAATTGATTTGATATTGATGCAATATTTACGCTGAAGCTTGCAGGCGGCTATGGTAAGGGGCATGACATTTCACGACCAGGCTTCGAGCCGTTCATGCCAGACTGGGGAAGAGAGGTGTTGTAATAATGTAAACTATGTGAAAAATAATGTGTTTTTCGAAGAACCTACTATGAGAGTCTGTTCTAGTACACCCCCAAAACAAAATTAAGACTTTGTAAAAGAGCATAATAGGACCCCTTTAAAGTTCAGGTGAAGATATTTGTGATTAATTCATGCTAACTGTTTGGCAGGAATAATCCTCACCCTATAGATTGCACTTGTGCCTTTGTTTCAAAGTGAAAATATTTGGGACGAGAGCTGTGTGGGACTGAAAGACAAAGGCAGATTCCAGTTACACTCTCTCACTGCAGATAATGCTGCTCAGCTGCAGGTTTCAGGGACGGGGCGGGGCCAGTGCCATGATGTCATCGGCTCCGACGCTCCATCCCAAAAGGGCCTCTTTGTTGGCAGAGATCAGCACGAGCGTCCTGCTTTTCCTGTGGATCGTCTCTCAGTCAATAACATCATGAAAAAGACAACACTGTCGTCAAAGTGCTTCGTTTAACTCCTGTTCATGTTTTTTTTCTGTGAGAATTATCCGTATGGATGACTAGTTCCTCACTGGACTGAGAAAACGAGAAGAACTGGAGCGGGTGGAAAAAATGGAGCCTCTTACTCTGGAAACTCGCTAGAAGAACTGTGTGAAGTCAGGATGTCAGTGTTTTTGCCAGGAAAAGCCGTCTTTGACTTCATCTTCACAGTATACATGACATAGGCTACTAACACAAACTTTGTGGATGGATTTTTTGTGTTTTCGTTTACTTTTTGAAGTGAACCATTTGGATAAAAGAGAAAACACAATATAGTTCGGGAACTGGATAATTTTTTTTCAATTGGTCGTGTTGGGAAGCAAATGAAAATGTTGGAGATTTGTTTAAAATTGGTGGGCTGTAAATCCAAAAAAGGTCTGTCTTCATCTTCCAGCTGTTACTTGGAAGGTAAGCGACTGTGGTGGCGAACGTGTGTGTGTGTGTAAGAATCTCAATTACAGAGCAGCAGAGTCCGAACACGGCCTTCAGATGAACAAACGGATGGATCTGGGGTTGATGGTCTCGTGAAAATCACAGGCCCTCGGTGCTCCTTCTGTCTGTTTGGAAAGTGGAGGAGGGGGAACGAGCGAGAGGAAAGCCAGACTTACTGGCTCGCTGTAAAAGAAAGAGAGGAAAAAACGAGGGAGGAGAGAACACTGGGAAATCTGATTCCTGATCCGTGCAGTTTTGTGTGTGTGGAGAGTTCGGATGCATCTACACTTTTACTCAGTGATCTTAGTGAATGTGTCTTTGACTTTAACTCTTAGGCAGATTTAACAAGCACAGAGTTTACTGAATGCCAGTAACACAAAACAATGTCTATTAAGAGTGAAATTTTGCTGTAATGGCATGAACGTATAAAGGAGCTGAAATGTGAAAGTGAAGAATCATCTGATTGTAGCCTGATGTTTTATCTCAGAACTCTGCTCGTCTTTCTCGTGTTTGATCATAGCGATGGATGGCCGATCTGAGTTTGACAAAAAGAATGTGCAGTTTATGGTGACTGATGTTCTTTGTGGCTGTTTGGTGACTGGCTGCTTATGACATCAACATGAAATAATGTTAATAGGGAATTGGAAAAAAAACCCTAAACATTGGTTTAAAAATTGTTGAAGACCAGTTACATAATCTAAAACATACATGCCTTGAACATTGAGTTGTGATGTGGATTTAAAAAAATGTCCAGCAGTGTTGAATGGGTGGTTAAAGAGTTAGTTTACTATTCTCTCATTTTACTCACTCTCATGTTGTTCTGTGGAAGACGAGGAGAATCTTTATCATGGTTGTCAGGCTCCAAAATGACCATAAAAGCAGCAGTCTTCCACATGCCAGGGCTTGAGGTCATTGGTGCCATTGAAGATTGTTCAAATTTTTTCCTTTTGCATTTCACAAAGATGAGGGTGAGTAAATGATGACTGAATTCATTTTTGGGTGATTAAAACACTTATTTTCCCCTCTAAGTTGATTCATGTCACTGTCAGTCAGTTTATATATGAAAAACAGATCTTCTGCCGTATCGTATTTGCCCTGTTTATGTGTCTGAGGTCATCAGTCATGATCTTTCACTGCACGTGTGTTTCCTCATGGCACAGAGTAATGAATGTGAAAACGCTCTGGGGTTGCGGAATGTGACTCATTAAAGAGATGCAAATAATGTTCAGATTTGTGTTTATGTTGGTGTTTTATGACACACATGGTTGTGGTGATGTACCTTTATTGTGAGCCTACCGTATTGATTACATCTGGAAACATCTGGGGCATGTGTTACTATCGGAGTGTATCAGTTCAGATATCACCCCCTGAATCAACAGAAGAATATTCCTTTAAGAAACTGAAGCCCTTTTACCATTCAGAGAATTTGTACATTATTCTCATGATTAAACACATTACTCCATTTTAATTATTAAATACATTCAAACAAATACTTGCAAATTGTGCTTTAACATTTTTGTAAATATTTCTTTCAAACTGGTCAGGTTGTTCTGTTACACTAATGAGAATTATATTCATATGTTAACATGCATTCACTTATTTATTGACCTTTGAATGTTCCCTCATCTGTTTGCAGAAGCTCTTCAGCGGCCGGATTTTGAGGCCACAGGTCTGTCTGAAGCGTCTCGTTGGAACTCCAAAGAGAATCTGCTGGCGGGACCCAGTGAAAATGACCCCAATCTGTTCGTAGCGCTGTATGACTTCGTTGCGAGCGGCGACAACACTCTCAGCATCACCAAAGGTGAGAAACACCATTTTTACATAGTTCATCATCTGAACTAGGGATGTAACGATTACCGGTTTGATGATAAATCATGATAAAATTCCCGACGGTTAGTATTACCATTTTATATTTTAATTATCATTAAAACCGTATTAGATTACCGTGATTTGTCCAGCACATGTTAACAATACCGTGATAATACTGATAACCGTGATTTGGTCACTATAACCGTGATAAGAAATTTTCATACCGTTACATCCCTAACCCTGAACACATTACACACTTCATCATGACTCAGGCTAGGGCAAAATTTCAGTACTTGTCACCAATACCAGTGAAATTTCACTGTAATCACTGCTAGTTTCAATACCACAGAAATATTCAACTGTAAATAATGTGCTATTGAACATACTCCTTTTAATTACGAAAGTTTAGAGTTATTATTAAATTAACGCTCATGCTGTGTTCCGGTCATTTTGATCTGGAGATGATTTTTTTTTCCCCGAATATGCAAGTTAATGACATTTGGAATTCTTTTTTTTTTTTTTTACTCCTTTAGTTTTTTCCCACATTGATACACTTGAGGTGTTTCCGGTCAAAAATGACCGGCCTACAAAAAATTATAAATCTTATAAATCTATCATTATGCTAATTGAATTGAATCCAAATACTGGATTCAATCTGTTTTTCATCTTGTTTTCTTTCAGTTATCACAGGTTTTGTATTTGTATTCGGAGCTGATTGATTGTAGGCCTCATTGATCTGAGCTACGATCAGTCAGTTCCCAAAAGAAACACAAAGCCTGTGCTAATTGAAAGAAAACAAGTTGACAAAAAGATTGAATCCAAGATTTTATGATAATATAGCATAATGAGATTACAAGCCATTTTTAAAAGGCTGGACATTTTTGATGAGGAACACCAAATTAGGTGAAGAAGCTTGTCTGCGGGTCCTAAAAAGTCTTAATTTCTTAAAGTTATAAAATATAACTTCTAGATATTGAGGCCTTTTATTAAGGCTTAATAAAAGGCCTTAAGTCTTAAAATTCAGATTCGATGGGCCTTAAATATTTTTGGTCACATTACCGCTAAAATGTCTCCAGTTTGACGGGCCCAGTGATTGTTTACAATCATTGGACAGACCAACGATTTTTATTATTATTATTATTATTTATAATGTTTTCAATAACAAAATACAGGTCGAGCTACAGCTTGCTGACCAGCCTTCTAGCTAGTTTAAAATGTTTTTTTTTTTTTTTTTTACTTGCCCGACCTGAAGAATAGCCTGATTAAACTCTAGTGACAAAAAATAACCAGTGAAGCATCAAAGCGCGAGAATAATTCTCTGATTTTATTACATTCAACGTAAACTGCAATTGATAATGGATAGTGTATTTCTGGTATCAAGGTCGCACTGTTGAGGCTCGTGCTGTCTGTCTCTTTATAAGAGACTTTAAAACAAATGAGCATAACGGCACACATAAATTCAGAAAACTCAGAAGAAACACTGTGGTAAAAAATTCTAAATGTTTAGTTTATTCATAAAATAATATAATTAAGTAACATACCATGACAGGGGAGCTTTTTTGCTGATTTTTCTCATGATTGCAAATGTTACATTGATTTTAGTTCAATAAACAAGTAGTTAAGTAGTCAAGTAATGGAAGTTAATTACATGTTAGACACAATATTTATTGTTTTCTTCTATTTCACCAACGAAAATGGTTCCAAACAAAGATCACAGCAGAAGTATTGCACATTCTCCAAGCAATACATTTTGAACGAAGCGGTTGAATGAACGACTCAATGACTCACTCATTAAGTGACTTACCGCCACCTACTGGTGGATTAGTACGATTAAAATTATGCATTTTCCCCCCAACATTTCTTATTTGTATATTCAAAAATGTATTTAAAACATTAATCTCCCTAACATTATTTATTGCAGTTGTAATTTTGCAGTGTAAATTATTTAATTTGACTGGTATCAGCCCTATAGTGTATATTGAATTTCTGGATCAGTTGTAAAAATTTAACATGAAAGATGATGCATACATTTACTAAGGTTAAAAAAAAATAGACCTTTATAAAGGTAAATAAAAAAATATGCAGATTTAAGCATGTAAAAGCTGATAGACTGATGGAAATATTGCTTCAGAATATATTGTTTACACCAACAAAAATCTCTGTGATGCGGTGCTTTTGTGGGGATATTTTGTATGGAATATTATCTGCTGATTTGAAAAGTTCACTGTATATTGTAATAATAGATAGCATTTATGACAGCAGTGATATATTGTTTTCTTTTTACATTAAACACTATACATATGTAATATGTATATTTCCATCACAGGTTTAGGTCTTAAATTTCATATTAAGGTGGTATTAAAAAGGTCTTAAATTTAACTTGTTCATAGCTGAAGACAGCCTGTAAAGGATTTTCAGCACAAACTTGTTAAAATAGTGCCTTCAGGTATCTGCAAGACACTGCACAACCTAACAATGCACAGATCAGATTTAGTTCCTTCTGGTTTCATTAACCAAGGAACTGTTTACAATAAAGTCTCGCTAAGATGGGCATTTTGGTCTAGAAATGTGTTTGAGCACTCACATGTGGTCACATACTGTTGTGTATCAACATTGTTCAGAAATATTAGTACCCGTGCTCATCTTTCACAACAACAGACTGCACATTATTGCATGTGTTTTCTTATTTTTGTTTGGGAGATGCTGCTCTTTGTTCCATTTATTAGCAACAGTATGAGGTCACATGTCTGACTGGAAATCTACATATTTGCTGCACATTCTTCATCTCTCTTCCTTTATCTTGCTCAACATGTCCGATCTTTCCATTCAGCCCATGAAAAACAGTGAGGGGAAGATCTACAGCCGTTCAGACGCCCATCACTTCATTAGATAATGAGAGAGTGTAGAGTCAGTACCTGGATATTTCCCACCGCTGTTTTATAAAGAGCTGTTATTAGGGCACAGGATATACTACAGAAGGCACAGACAGGAGGTTGATTAGTACAGATTTTGTTATTTGCATTAGTTCATTTAGCAAATGCTTTTATCTAATGCGAACCCCACAAGCAGTTCGTCTAAGAGCGATTTGCTTGTTGTGTCTGAGAGCACACGATGAAAAACTGGCCCAAGTCATGAGCCTTTATGATGAACACTTCAAGAAATTCACATAATAGTGATGTACTAGTGCTGCTCGTGATGCGATCAAAGCAGTCTTGTGCTCCAGACAGGAATGATCCCTCAAATCATGTGTGTTGTTGAGGAGAGTGCGTCTGATCACTCACTGCAGTATCAGCACATTTAAAAAAGGCAAATTCTTGCTGCATTCTGATTGAAATCAACTCTTTGAAGTGCATGTAAACAATGAGCTTGTGCTAAGCAAAATGATGGCTTTTTTATTCAGAGCCAATGGACTCTAGGGCTGCAGGATTAATTGTATTTTAATCATTATAATGATTCCTGCTTCTCTTGATTAAGCTTAAAGGTGTGCTGTATGTGATTATTTTAGTTATTGGGTCTTAAAAAATTTATAAAAGATATTGTAATATGATTTTAGATTCTAGTTCTTAATAAACTTTCCTTTTGGCATCTTCATTTTTAAGGCCTTCTATGGCTCAGTTCCAGAGATATTGGAATTTCAATATGGCTCCAGGAGTAAATCGTTAAATTGTATTTGGTTTTTGAACACTGAAAATGTGTAATATTCAACAATCTGGACATGAAGCCTCATTAAGGTCCCCATATCTCTGGGACTGAATGATATAGGGCCTTGAAAATTAAGATTCCAAAAGAAACGTTTATTAAGAACTAGAATTTAAAATCATATTGCAATATCTTTTATACATTTTGAGTTATAGGCACGCAAACTTTGGAAAAAGAATATATATGGCACTCAGACAGGTATGTTCAATGCAGTTGTTTTGACAGAGGGAAACGAGATACATTTCTAGTTTCAACATGATTTGTTCTTCAGACATTCCTCTTTAAAAGAAAAGAAGTATCGTATTTATGCAAAGTGACCCACATTTTGGTTTTGACCACTGAACGTGTACTATTTAATGATTGTGTACAATTTAATGATCCTGGAGCCATATTGAAATTCCAATATCTCTGGAACTGAACCATAGAGGGCCTTAAAAATGAAGACGCCAAAAGGAAAGTTTGTTAAGACCCAGTATCTTAAAAGGCATTAAGATATCTTTAATACTTCTTGAGATACAGTCATGCAAACTTTGGAGAAAAAACTTGAAAAGTGCTCTTTCCCCATTTTTGAATGGTCACCACTGGCATATAATGCAACGAAGATTGCTAAAGTCAACAGATTTTACTAACAGACCTACCAATCTCTCTGTAAAAATAACATCATGATGCTGCCATCTTTCTTACTCCGTAAATATTCATCTATGACACTTAATATTTTGGCTGTCATCACTATACATGTTTTTTCAGAAAAAATATTAGCAAAATCCAAAAATTGAGCTGGTATATTTGACACGGAATGACCCCTATGACGTAACCCATTTCTCATGCTGCTCTGATCAGGAGAGAAGCTGAGGGTTCTGGGATACAATCACAATGGCGAGTGGTGCGAGGCTCAGACCAAGAATGGCCAGGGCTGGGTGCCCAGCAACTACATCACGCCCGTCAACAGCCTGGAGAAGCACAGCTGGTACCACGGGCCTGTGTCCCGCAACGCCGCCGAGTACCTGCTGAGCAGTGGCATCAACGGCAGCTTCCTGGTGCGTGAGAGCGAGAGCAGCCCAGGACAGAGGTCCATCTCGCTGCGCTACGAGGGACGCGTCTACCATTACCGCATCAACACGGCCTCGGATGGCAAGGTGAGAGTCAGAATATTCCAGCAGTAGTGTGCTTCAGAACGAGTTGTGCTCACATCATCCACAGAGCGTTAAGCTTTACATGTCTGACTTTACATAAGCTTTACATGTCAGTGATCATGTGATAACAGTAATTAGAGATAATGTCTTATCATACACATCTGATTAGCAGCAGGTGAAAATACACACTCTCACTAGTCTGAAATGAACTTTGAAGTTACTGAAACATTTGAGAATGCTGCGTGATGTGTACAAATAAAACTAGTTTTCAATACCTGATTTTTAAGACACCCTTAAAAGCTCAAGCACTATTCAGATGGCAATTTTTTCTCATGTAAAAATAAATCTGCATGCATTTCTCAGTGATAATACTCATGGGTTGAGATGACTATTTGGCAGAGCACAGATATGCAGTTTTCATATGGTCAGTCACATGCTGAATGTGACGATTAATTTCCTTACCTACTACAGGACACATGAAATTAAATGGAGTGTTTTCAACAATAGCTAGTGAACTCACTTACAATATTTAGACTAGCTCATTAACTGGTTGCTAACTAGTCTTGATTTCCTCACACATTGGCTGGTGAGAAGCACCATAGCTCCCTTGATATTTCAGTAGAAATTAAATAACAGTTGCTAGCAATTATCACTTTTTCGTAGGATCAGGGCTCCAAAATAGAGTAAAAATAGAGTTTAATTTCTTGAAGAAATGGTGAATTAGATTTTTTTTTTTAAACCACTATATTAATTATTATTTGCATTAATCAAGTCACATTTGTTTCTGTAGCACTTGATATAATACAGATTCTTTCAAATCAGCTTCACAGTAATAAACAGTAAAATTACAGTATTAATGCTGCAGAACTCAACTATGAAACAAATAGAATTTCATCTGTAAAGTAGCTCTATAGAAGACAATGGAGTCATTATTTAGCTTCATTTAGATGACTCAATTTAGTTCAATAGCGTAAATTAACCTTTCATTTATATAGTATTTTGAGTTTCTAATATTAGTTAGTTAAATGGAGTGTGTTCCAATAGCATGCTGAAGAATGTCTTATCATACACATCTGATTAGCAGCAGGTGAAAATACACACTCTCACTAGTCTGAAATGAACTTTGAAGTTACTGAAACATTTGAGAATGCTGCGTGATGTGTACAAATAAAACTAGTTTTCAATACCTGATTTTTAAGACACCCTTAAAAGCTCAAGCACTATTCAGATGGCAATTTTTTCTCATGTAAAAATAAATCTGCATGCATTTCTCAGTGATAATACTCATGGGTTGAGATGACTATTTGGCAGAGCACAGATATGCAGTTTTCATATGGTCAGTCACATGCTGAATGTGACGATTAATTTCCTTACCTACTACAGGACACATGAAATTAAATGGAGTGTTTTCAACAATAGCTAGTGAACTCACTTACAATATTTAGACTAGCTCATTAACTGGTTGCTAACTAGTCTTGATTTCCTCACACATTGGCTGGTGAGAAGCACCATAGCTCCCTTGATATTTCAGTAGAAATTAAATAACAGTTGCTAGCAATTATCACTTTTTCGTAGGATCAGGGCTCCAAAATAGAGTAAAAATAGAGTTTAATTTCTTGAAGAAATGGTGAATTAGATTTTTTTTTTTAAACCACTATATTAATTATTATTTGCATTAATCAAGTCACATTTGTTTCTGTAGCACTTGATATAATACAGATTCTTTCAAATCAGCTTCACAGTAATAAACAGTAAAATTACAGTATTAATGCTGCAGAACTCAACTATGAAACAAATAGAATTTCATCTGTAAAGTAGCTCTATAGAAGACAATGGAGTCATTATTTAGCTTCATTTAGATGACTCAGTTTAGTTCAATAGCGTAAATTACCCTTTCATTTATATAGTATTTTGAGTTTCTAATATTAGTTAGTTAAATAGAGTGTGTTCCAATAGCATGCTGAAGTGCTCTCCTGACAGCACCACTCAGTAATAGAGACAGACGATGATGAGTGCAGCCCGTGGGCAGATAAATGAGTCCATGTGTCACGCATGCACTGCAGCGCTGCATTCCTGCTGAATGCTGATGACCGCTGCGCTCATTCCTCGCATACCTGACGTGCCTCGTCTGCCTCACAGGCTCCGCATGAGGCCGCGACACACTTCCCTGCTGGAATCTCCAGTGTAAGCCGTCAGGAATGAGTCTGAGACGCCATTTCAGCACAACAGTTCACATTTAACCTGAGGTGGAAGATCTGCGTTTTTAAAATGTACATCCTTGATTTAAACATTTAGAATTAGTAAGGATAGCTGTTTTTAATTATTATACAGCCAGTATCATATAACTCCATTCAGGACACTTGACAGATTAACATGACATGAAACCAAGTTTTCTTGACCCTCCTGCCACATCTGAAGCATATGGATGAAAATATTAAAAATGCAGTAATTACACCACTAAAGTATTAAAAAGGTGCATTTAAACACGCATGAATTCACTAAAGAAACCTCATTAATGCATTCACACAGAAATTAGGATTTTGAAGAGGAAACAGTGTATCACTCTCGAATGTTACATTCTTTGACACGTGATGCATCACTGCTAAATTCCTGTGCCGTTTTTAACTCTTGTAATTAGTGTTGTCAAAAGTGCCAATGTCGCTACTGAAATTTTCAAATGTGACGATACCTGCATTTCCTGCTAGCATTTTGAGCGTTGTTGTGTGGATTCTCAAACACCTGATTGGCCATTGTGTTTTTGTACTCTACAGATAGTCTGTGATTGGCTACAATGATCATCTCTTCACGCTTCAAAATCTTCACTGAGTGCTTACACAGATAGATACACTCGGGAGAACACAATTTCAGCGTGTGAACACAATGGCCAATCAGAGCTGTTTAAGAATCCGCTCAACAGAGCACAAAATGTTAGTGGGAAATGCTGTAACAACAATTCATACTCGCATGAAATGCTTGACTCAAAATCATTTTAAAGGGGTATGGAGGACTGTTTCCTGATCCTGGTAGAGTAGACTACAATGTTAGGAAACTGTTCTGTTCTGACTCACAGACTGTAAGTACGTTTTTTATATTTAAAGAATTTGCCACTGACGATTCAAACGCGAGTTTTGAGCAGTGTAGAGTAGCGCTTGTTGTTTGTCATTTCTCCGATCACAAATGCAGACATGGTTTTATGTTGATAAAGTATTTATAATAAATCTTGCATATTCCTTAAAAATGAGAATAGTCCATTTTGTTTTCATGGTGACTTTAATGCATTAGTACCTCAGTCTGTCCTGGGTTCAGCGGCTAGTAGGGCTGCATGATAAATCGCATGCGATATTTAATGCGCATCTTG
>NW_015555799.1:72626-88332 GCF_001515605.1 Sinocyclocheilus anshuiensis | reverse complement strand
TTTTTTGCGCAGCTCGTCAGTGAACAACGGCTCTGTGTAGTTAATGCTGCTCAATGTGAAAGCCCGCAGGTGATGGAGATTTACAGCTGATTACAGAACCGGCTTTCTGACAAGATGCGCATTAAATATCGCATGCGATTTATCGTGCAGCCCTAGCGGCTAGTCGTTTTTATCACGGGACAGCATGGAGCTTTTAACTTGTGTATTGTCACTTCTGCTCCTTTTTGAGCATCTGTAGGCTGGCGTGAGGCTGGTTGTGCCCATTATGCTCACGCTCTCGTGTCTCTCGCCCTGCAGCTGTATGTGTCGTCGGAGAGCCGCTTCAACACGCTGGCGGAGTTGGTTCACCATCATTCCACGGTATCCGATGGTCTGATCACGACGCTGCATTACCCAGCGCCCAAACGCAACAAGCCCACCATCTATGGCGTCTCACCCAACTATGACAAATGGGAGATGGAGCGCACTGATATTACCATGAAACACAAGCTGGGCGGAGGGCAGTATGGAGAGGTGTACGAGGGTGTCTGGAAGAAATACAACCTAACTGTGGCTGTCAAAACACTAAAGGTCAGTGAAATAGAGACTCAAAGACTGGAGCTTCTCAGACATCGAGAACGCATCACACCTGCTTAATGGCATGTGGGTGGTGTTTGCTTTGACTTCGTGTAGTTTTGTTCATGCTTTCTGAGGATGAGGCCATGTCCATGTTCACATGTCTAATTTGATGAGCTTCTACCACATGACAGATGAATACAATGAAAATACGGTCAAATTATCCACATTTAGCATTGTTTTTCTCTGCTGCTCTTTTATGCTAGAGCATAAAAATTCTCATCTAAATCATAGTTTTGAGCATAAAACAGTGAAGGCTGGATGTGAATTGTTTTTTTCTTTTGTGCAGGAGGACACAATGGAAGTGGAAGAGTTTTTAAAAGAAGCTGCAGTCATGAAAGAAATCAAGCACCCAAACTTAGTGCAGCTGTTAGGTGAGTCCAGTGTTTATTCTGTGCTGCACACTGTATGACTCTTAGGGTGCAATAGTTTTATACATTTGTACAGGGACTAAAGCTAACAAATTGGGGAAATGCATCTAATTTTTATTTATTTATTATCAAATGATAAAAATTAAATTAATAAAGAAATGTAATGCTATTGAACTGAAAAGTATTTCAAAATAGTAAAAAAAAAAAAGTAATGTGTTTGTAATTACAGCGCAGTCTTTGTGATTTGACGCTAAACCGTATCGCATTCTCAGGAATTGGCATCATATTTGGGGCTTGGTCCTGCATTTATATGTCTGATCAAACATAGATGGGTAGATGGGTCAGGAAGGTCCACTAGTGAATTTATCTAAATCATTGGTTCTCAAACTTTTTAGTCGCATACCCCCTCCAGGCATTTGTGGCTCTTTTCCACCGAGCAGTACAGTACAGTACGGTACGGAACACAATTATTTCCGTTTCCATTGTCAGAAGTTGTGAATGGTACCAAAATAGCAAACTATACCATACCACTTTTTTGGGACCCTTCCGTTGGGGTACCTAGCACAGTAGTCCGATACCTAAAGGGTGGAGCTAGACTCACGGTGGAACATTGATTGGTTGACAGAGAATCGTCACTTGTGCGTGCTACAAGGGGAATGAAGCGTCTCCTTCACTTTTTCCACCATGCTGCTCATGCGTGTTGGGCTTGTTTACATCAGAGTGTGCAAACACAAAAAATATAACAGTGTATTTTATAATTTTATATTTTCACACACAATGCCACGCTTTCTTCTTCGTGGGAGAATGACGTTGATAGCTACTTTCCGGCATATACCACGCCTATCAAGTAAGGGTACTGTTGGCAGTGGAAACGCAAGCTGGATCAGGGTGTACTGTCCTGAATCATACCATACTGTACTGTACTGACCCGTACCTCTTAGTGGAAATGAGCCATAAACGCCCTTCTGTGTACCCCCTCTCTCACACTAGTCTACTAGTCACACTAGTATTTTAAAAATGTGCACGTAATACATATACCTTTGTAAAATAACTCCCTTTTATCAAACACATAATTTGTATGAAACCTATTGTATATTTTTTAATAAATTACTCTCCTTTTAATGAAATGGGTGTGATTGATATGATTTGCATAACTCTGCCACCCGGAGGCAGCGCCCAATCTGATAGATGCATGTGAACAAACAGACAATGGAACCCGGGTCTCCTTCTATTCTTTTTTTTACCTGTCTGGCACCTAACACAACATTCAGTGAGAGAAACAATGGTAGCCTATGCATTAAACACACTTTTCACATGCCTAAAGATCTCTTACCTTGTTTTTTGTTCCTCTTTTTAATCCGTAATGGAGTGCACGTCCCGTACATGGCACCCAAGCTCAGAAGTATGATGTACAAAATGTAAAGCACTAACATTTTCAAATTACCCAAATACATCAAATTACTATATAAATGCAATGTGCCACAGTGATACATTAGTGGACAGTAGATATTTTTTTCTATAATTTGCATTTAAAAGCAATTTTCATAAAAAGGTTTGAGCGGTAAAGGGCCAGTTCATCAGGGTTGTTTGGTTAATTTTTGGGAATCGACTTCGACTTCATCTTTAGGAGTTGATGGAATTCAATTCAATTCAAGTTTATTTGTACAGCACATTTCACGATACAAATCATTGCAAAGCAACTTCACAGCAAATTAAGTTTCTACAATATTTAGTGGTAGCTTATCAGTGGTGACTGTCAGTTAATGTACATATGGCAGAAATGTACGGAAAAACAATTAAAGACGTAATCAAACAGACGATGAACACTATTAACAGCAATTATTATATGATGCATTTCTTTTGCATATCTGACAGTGTAACATTAAGCATAAGTATTTCGAATGAGTTAAACCTGTATCCTGTCTTCTGAGTAACATTGAGAATATCACTATATATTGTTGCAACACCGCCGCCACGACCAGTCTGACGGGGCTCATGCTTATAACAGTAGCTTGGTGGAGTAGACTCATTTAGACCAATATAATCATTTGGTTTTAGCCAGGTTTCAGTCAAGCAAAGTACATCAAAACTATTATCTGTGATCATTTAATTTACAATAACTGCTTTGGGTGAGAGCGATCTAATGTTTATGAGCCCAAACTTTAAAAATTGTTTTTGTTCATTTATTTTACATTTTTCTGGTTTAATCATGATCAGATTTTTTCTAGATCCTGCATTAAATTTATATTTTGACCTCAATATTCGGGGAACAGACACAGTCTTTATAGATTGTACAGCGCAAGTACTTCTATCATTTAAGCGGGTAGAACAAAAGTCATCAGGGCAGTTAATTGAGATTTGACTTACTAGTCATATGGTGCGTAGCGTCCTGGAGATGTTGTTCAACATGAGTTCTGCTCCGACTCTGCTGGGGTGCTGGCCATCAGAGTCAGAGCGGAACTCATGTCGGACTATTCTCCAGGACGCTACGCACCATATGACTAGTAAGTCAAATTAGTAGTAGTTAGGAATTGACTCCTCGATTACATTTATTTTAAATTAAAACACACACACTAGATGAAGACATGAGGTCCCTTTCTTAAACATCACACTTGTTTCATAAATTAGTCAAATTTTTACCATGAAATAAGGATCATCATCGTTTCATAGTTGTTACCAATACCTAATTTTAAAGAGAGAAAAGTCACAAGAAACAGCCTTAACTGAATATTATTCCTTAGTTAAACGAGAGGGAAGGTAATAAAAGTCATCAAAGCAGCACTTTTGTAACAAATCCACCACCTTCAACCAGTAAGTTCTTAATGCAGAATCTGTAGGTCTATTTTTTTAGCTTTTGGGCTGAAACATGAATCGACCACTGATTTTCAGGAGGAATTTTTTTCTAAATGAAGTTTCCTTCACAAAGAGACGTGATGATCCTGAAGGATATGAAGGAGAGTGCTTACCTGCTGAATGATGTCCTGTGTTTTTCTCTTATGTCAGGTGTCTGCACACGGGAACCTCCGTTTTATATCATCACAGAGTTCATGACTCATGGAAACCTGCTGGATTACCTGCGTGAATGTGATCATGAGGAGGTCAATGCTGTGGTGCTGCTCTACATGGCCACACAGATCTCCTCTGCCATGGAGTACCTGGAGAAGAAGAACTTCATCCACAGGTGAGCAAGATCTTCTGCAGTGTAGATGTGACACCTACATACACGCTTGTAGGTGCTGCGTTTGTAATAAATCCAGTCAATTGTTATTAAATATTCAATGTCTTGGCTCTTCATACTATTCCGTTTATAGTAGCTTGATGTGTATAGTTTGAGTTTCTGCCTTGAGCCTTTCTCTCAGCGATGCTTTATCAGACAGAAGGGTTTTCACACTAGTTGGAACAGGTTTTATAGCACTTTGACAAACAATAATTAAATTGTCTATATAGGCAGTGGTATCATTCTCTCGGCCTGATTTACTAAAAGAAGCACACAAGATAACTGAATAGCCGTGTAAAAAAGTCAGTTGCAGAAACATGTAGAGCACCATCAGAATGTGTCAGGTCCTTCACAGGTAGTTTACAAAATCTATTTATTGCGTTGTTTATATCGTGTCCATTCTAGTCTTATGATTCTGTGAACTAAAAATGACTAAACATTACAGGACAAGGATAAGGGACAACATGGTATTTGTAGGAAGTGACACGTTTCCAGTTAAGACCTGGTTCTTGTTTCAGGGATCTGGCTGCCCGTAACTGCTTAGTTGGGGAAAACCACTTGGTTAAAGTGGCAGATTTTGGACTGAGTCGCCTGATGACGGAAGAAACCTACATAGCCCATGTAGGAGCCAAGTTTCCCATTAAATGGACCGCCCCCGAGAGTCTGGCCTATAACAAATTCTCCATTAAGTCAGATGTGTGGGGTAAGCAAAAATCAATTAAACACTCCCTGTTATCTCATGGGTAAAACTAAAATTCTTGCTTGAACTCTTTAGCATTTGGCGTGCTGCTTTGGGAAATTGCCACCTACGGGATGTCTCCATATCCTGGAATTGACTTGTCCCAAGTGTACGAGCTACTAGAGAAAGATTACCGCATGGACAGACCCGAAGGATGCCCAGAGAAAGTCTATGAGCTCATGAGGGCCTGTAAGTAGCTCATCAGATCACTGAAGAAAATCCAAGGAGCAAAAAGTAGACAAGCTAAAGTATTTGAATAAGATGGTTACAATTAAGCAATTAATACAAGTCTTTAGTTGCCCTTTGGACTGACTTTAGTGTCTCTATCTTTAGGTTGGAGATGGAACCCTGCAGAGCGGCCTTCTTTTGCTGAAACTCACCAGGCGTTTGAGACAATGTTTCAAGAGTCCAGTATCTCCGATGGTAAGACTTTGTCTCTGGAGGTTTAGAGAGATTTGCGTGTACTTTTCTCGTGGCTCATCTTCAATATTCATGGGTTGCAGAGGTGGAGAAAGAGTTGGGGAAAAAAGGTAAGAAGCTGACACTGGGTCCAATACAGCAGGCACCAGAACTTCCCACTAAGACAAGGACACTAAGAAGACATATGGACAGTAGGGATGGTGACAGTCCAGGTAAGTTTTACTCTCCCAATATTCACAGTTAATTCTGAGTTGCTTTCTGCAATGGGCAATTGTACTGATAAAGTTTTACCCTTTCCAGATGCAGCAGAAGCTGAGGTGGCTGGGCCCCCGATGCTCCCGAGGCCTGTCCTTGATAGTAACTTGAACGAAGATGATCGCCTCCTAGCTAAAGATAAAGATAAGTTCCGAATGAATCCATTCAGTTTAATCAAGAAAAAGAAGAGAACCGCCCCGGCACCCCCAAAGCGCAGCAGCTCCTTTGGTAAGATGGATGGGCACCTGGATCGTAGAGGACTGGGTCCCGACTGCAGAGATGATTTCAACAACGGGGCTTCCACAAATGATGCCTTGCACAGCATTGACCCTTCCAAATTGGTCAGCTCCAACAATACCACGGCTGTCGGAGTCACCAATGGAACCCCAGTATATCCTGGTCAGCTCTTCCCTTCTCATTCACGTAAAAAGGGCACGGTCACAACATCGGGTGGCGGAGGGAAGCTTGCCACAACTCCACCTGCAGAAGAAGATCCTATGTCAAACTCCAAGCGATTCCTAAGGTCTTCTTCCGCCTCTAGCATGCCCCCAGGGTCCGAACGCACTGAGTGGAAGTCTGTCACCCTGCCGCGTGACATCCAGTCATCTCACTTTGACTCGGGCACCATTGGAGGCAAGCCGGCTCTGCCACGCAAGAAAGCAGATTGCATGCCACGTGGTGGCACCCTTACCCCACCACCACGCCTTCCCAAGAAAACAGAGGATGCACCTGACGAAGTGTTTAAGGACTCAGAGTCTAGTCCTGGATCAAGTCCTTTGACTCTGACACCTAAGCTCACCCGTCGGCCACATGTGCAGATGGAAAGCTCCAAAACAAGTGCCTTGCAAGCGGAGCTGTTCAAGCCCAATGTGTTTCCACCTCTGGGAACATCTGGTGAGGAATGCAGACCTCGTAGGCTCAAGAACTCTTCTGAAGTCCCTGGACAAAGAGACAGAGAGAAGGGGAAGTTTGCAAAACCTAAACTGGCTCCTCCTCCACCTCCTGTCTCTAGTGCCAAATCTGGAAAATCTTCGAGGAGTCCCACTTTTGATATTTCTTCGGATACCAAAGTCAAAGGCTCCTCTGAACAAAACCCTCCGAGTCCCGGATCCACAGAACAAGGCAGGGGCACAAGTCTTTCCCAAGAAAGTGGCAAAAAATTGCCAAAAAACACCTCGAAAGTGCAGCCCCCAAAGACCTCTTCTACATCCCCAAGCAGTCAGCTACCAGGGATGGGAACGGGATCGGCTGTTGGTGACCCAGGATCCAACTTCATTCCCCTCATGACGACTCGCCGCTCGCTAAGGAAAACGCGCCAGCCGTCGGAGCGACTCTCCAACTCTTGCATCACACGCGAGATGGTTTTGGAGAGCACGGAGCTCCTGCGAGCTGCCGTTGGCCGCATTTCAGAGCAAACCGGCAGCCACAGTGCAGTGTTGGAAGCTGGCAAGAATCTGTCCAAGTATTGCGCAAGCTTCGTCGAGTCCATCCAGCAGATGCGCAACAAGTTCGCTTTCCGCGAAGCCATCAATAAGTTAGAGAGCAGCCTGCGCGAGCTGCAGATCTGCCCTGCTGCCACTGGGGGGGCCAACACACCACAAGACTTTTCAAAGCTGCTTTCCTCTGTCAAGGAGATTAGTGACATTGTTCAGAGGTAGTGGAGAAGAGCATAGATGGAACTGATATCTATGTGTCTGGGGCTTCTCTGGGTTGGCTGTGGTGTGACATACATTTCCATTGGACCCACCTCAGCTTTTCTCATGCCAAATAGATGAATATTTAAGAACGATTCAGTGTCTTATTACTGTGCACAAATGCAGGGGAACCAGTAATGTTCCTCCAGAATCTGTTTGGTGATTTTAAGGTAGCCCAGGTCCAAGCCTTAGTGACTTGATTTTTTATGAGTCTTTGTCTGCAATTCCTTGACTTTTCTTCTCTGCATTTTCTCAAAGTATTTGTTAAAGACAGCATTATCTCAGCATTGCAGATGACTGACAGAAAAACACCTCATGTGCCTCACACTTTTCAACCTTTTTAAGGGATTAAAATATATTTTTGATTACATTCATGATCATAGTATTGATAAAGACTGTTTATTGATGTGTCCAGCTTAGTTTTCTTTGTGTGGTTGGTCAAGAAAGGGCTTTGTTGCGAGATGTGAACGGTCCCTGTGATATGAGGAACTTCAAACCGACTGATCAAGTATTGTATGATTGCAACACTGTGCCATGATTGACACTTCACTGATGGGGTCGTTAATTCGGTTTTCTCACCTTTTCCAGGCCCGTCAAGGGTTTTGAACAAGTGTTCCTACAGCACAATCACTACATACATGCCTTTCCAAAACTACAGTTGCCTTAAAGAGACTCGCTGAACATGAATCATTGGTCAGCGAATGAAACACTACTGTCTCAAGGAGAAAGACTTGTCAGTGAGAATCGGCGCTTCAGAAACAGTATATGTATAGATGTTTTTGTAATGTCCTTGAAAGATCTTCAGTTACCACTTGATGTCATTTCAAAGGTTTTCCACACACCACTGACAGAAGTGCTCCGGGATCACGGACTTGAACGGAGCAGCTTTATCCAATGACCACAAGCCATGATTCTCATTTACTAAAACTTTCGTGTTTTGCTTGTGTAATTGAAATAATGCAGTTGTTTTCAGTATTACTTCGTCTTTTCCAACACTTTGCCATTAGACTGCGACGCCTGAGGAGGAGGCCAACCACAAGCTGCCTTTAATTCAACATGGTACTACCAGTGTTGACATTTCATGTTTTTTTTTTTCTCTTAAAATCATGCCACTACTTTTAAATTTGTATTCAAGCTTCACCCTTTTGTAGACTAATTGCTCGTCTTTGTAAATACACATCACTTATTTTTAGTTGATTCGTCCTGTAACCTTGGTGCAATTTTTGTTGCAAAAAATACAAAGCAATTTTGCTACTTGAACAACGTAGTTTGTTTCTGTCAGCGTGTTCATGTTGTCTGCTCTGTTCTAATGTGCTTTTGCATATGCATGTGTTTGTGGTTCATCTTCATTTTAAACGTCAATTCAGAATGAAGCAGAAACACTTTCTGTCTAGAGCATTTTTATTGTCGTCATTAAAATCAAAATGTCAACATTTTAAAATCATATACACACAAGAACAGATTTTCAAACGTTAACAGCTCCTACAAAGTTTATACATATGTACTGTTGTTGCTCATGTGAACAGCAAGGTCTTTCAGATCGCAGATTCAGGCAGTTCAAAAGGACTAGTGCCTGCCTTAGATCAGTCAAGATCTGATCTCCATTTTTAAGACTTTCTGTAGGAGAATTTGCCTCCTGTCTCTTCAGCTGGATGTGTGAGAGTTTGTGATGTACACGCTGAGTCAGGAGTCAGTGCTCGTTACATCAACAGATACAGCCTTATTTACAGCAGCTGAATCAGAGCCGATTTCATATGGTACATACACTGAATTAAGACACAGAAGCTGCTTCAGAGGAAGTTTGCGGTGGTGCTGTTAATATACAAGCCAATGCACTGACTGGAGCCATTTCCATCACATTTCATAGATCTATACAAAAACAGTAGCACTGTTGTAAAACCGTTTGTTTATTAACTCAAGTCTGAACTGCATGTTGCGCTTGTTGATTAAACGCTGATAGTAATAATTTTAACATGAATAATAATAAGGCAACATAACATAATGGTGGTGAGGACAGAGGAATGAATGTTGATATGATGGAGCAGAAGAGGAGATGGATGCGATGAAAGAATGAATCTTTCCGTAAATTCTCTGATTCATAAAGCTGTCCGACCCAAACCGACTCTACACTCACACATGCGCTCGCATATGAACATGCACGTGATTGCAACAGGAGACGCTTTATTAGGTTTTAAATCGGATCAGTGGACTCAATGCGACCACTGCGCATTTACAGATGAATAAAAAAATGAAATGCATTATTCTGAGCACAGCTGCATATAAAACTGAGATGCATTATTTTGCACACTCAACCTAGTGCTTTTTATCTGCAGGAGCGTCAGACAGGTGTCCTGTTGGTGACCGACCCAAACAGATTTTCACAACCACATTGACTCTCATACGGTTGGAAAAACGGCAGCAGATACGCATTTGATGTTCTTAAAACGATCCTAACACAACCCATGCAGCAGCAGCAGCATGTTGGATTATGAATCCATGTCACACGTTTGGCCACTTCCTTCAGTATGGGTCTTATTTCTGTGATGTCACATTGTTGAGCTATAAAATCAATCAATAAAAAGAAGCTGAACTGATGTGTGTGACGTGATGAGCAGTGGTGCAGTCAGAGGAAGGTGAGGATGGGAACGTAAGAACACACTGACCAGAGAGAGAGGATGGACAGATGAAGAGAGAGACAGGAGGAGGAAATGAGTGCATGTAGCCGTGTTCCTCCCCTCTGCGGTTCCCGCGGCTCTTTGGTACAGGCCGAGGCCGCGAGCGTGTGTGTGATAGAGGAAGAGGAGGATGGTTGTGGTGGGTGGGTGGAGGATGAAGGTCATTAACAGCCACACCCTTCCCTCTGCGGCTGTGGTTCGCTGGTGAGCCGGCCGCCCTGCGGCGCTGACGGTTTGTGCTGCACGCCAGACTCGGCCACATTCAGATCCAGACTGCCGTCCTGAATGTTCTGGTAGATCTTCTTGGCTGCTTCCAGAAACGCATCCTCCACATTCTCACCTCTGTGACCACAAACACACGGTTAGCATCTATACACTCACATGAGATTAAGGGAACAAGAAAAAAAAAATCTAGGTAAAAATAAAAGATCAAGACAAACTTGATGGCTTGGGAAAACCCAACCTGATCTCATGAGAAAACATAACTATTCTATGAGGTGGCACACTAGCAACTAGACTTGTGCCGGTATTCGGTAATGCGATATATCACGGTAATGAATATGCACGATATTGTTATCGTGGACTCTTCTAAATACCGTGAATAATTATATATTACAAGTTATTCAGAATTTTGAATGCATTTTAAGAATACTTTTCCCATCAACTGGTCAAAATGCACAACACCGCTGTATGCTACGTGAAAGACGTGTGCGCACTGATGTAAATAAGCGCGGACGAGAAGCGCATGGCGGAACATGTGAGCTCGCAACATGAAAATTTGATACCGGCATATCCCTACTAGCAACATGATAAAACATGTTAGCAACATGCTAAGAAAGGGTTGAAACACTAGCAACATGCTAAAACACAACATGTTAAAACACTAGCAACATGGTTAAGAAAACATTAAAATACACTAGCAACATGCTAAAACACACTAGCAACAAGCTAAAACAAGCATTTTGTGAAAACGTTATATTCATACTATTAAAATGTTATCAATATGTGCTAAATGTGCTTTAGCAATGTGCTAAAACATGCTAGCAACAACATGTTAGGAAGGAACATATGAGCAATGTGTGAAAACATTATAAGCATGATATTAACATAAAGGTGCTAGCAACGTACTAATATTGTAACATTCTATCCATCAGAGACTGCATGGCTTTAAAACTTTCAGACTTAAAAAAGTGAATTCAATCTTTCTGACCAGGCTTTCCAACACAATCTCTGACAGTTCATAAATATATTACATTTTGCTGAACTGGTGGCTGATTCTAATGAATTTGCACAATCCTATTCATATGCTATGATGTGCTAACAACATGCTTAAACGTTAGGAACATACAAGCAACATGCAAAAAAAAAAAACATAAGAACATACAAAAATGTTATAACCATGGGAATATAACATTAGGAACAAGCTAGTAATGCGTTAAAGCTGGTTGCTAGGGTGTTCTGGCTAGTTGCTATGGATGGATAGAGTATGGTAGAGGTCAGAGGAGGAATCGGTGTCAGAAATGTTATTCTCTGAATATTAATAATAATAATGTTAAATAGCATATTTCTCTCAAAGTTCATCTCTGTGAACATTTTTAAAGCATTTTATCTGCCCTTCCATATTCAGGCTTTTCAGTGTCTGTAACAATGGGTTTTCCTCATAAATACACGTGTACAGACGGATATGTTTCTGACGTCTGGCTTTGTTAATAAACACATTCTCTGATGATTTATATGTGACGTTTTCACTGCACACGTCCCATCCATAATGCTGGAGCTGCTGGAATAACTCACGTTTTAGCGCTGGCCTCCAGGAACAGCAGACCTGTGAACACAAACAAGCGTGAAATCAGAACAGTGTCGTGTGATCTGTCATGTGACAGACATACGCTTCACTCACCGTTCTCTTCAGCGAACTGCTTAGCTTCCTCATAGGTCACGTCCCGCTGCGCTTCCAGATCCGCTTTGTTTCCTATGAGTAAGATCACCTGCACAAACACACCAGAGAAACCTCTCTGAGCCAAACCAACAGAACCAACCATAAACTCCACCCTCCACCCGTCAATCACATCAACATCTGAGTGCTGCCTGCTGTCACTAAACTAGATGTCACAGCTTGGTGTAAGAGCTTGCAAGGTAGATCTTATGTTATCAATACTGTGCAGTGCCCTAAGTCAACAGAGCTCAACCCTATGTTACTACTACGATATAGTGCTGAGATATGACTTATTCATGCAGATGTGGCTGTTGTTTTTGTGGTTTCTAGGCTATGCTATCAGTACATTGCCTTTTAAGCCCAGGACACACCATGCCGACTTCATAGAACTAGCGGCGAAGAAAGCTGACCGTGTTGTGGCCTCGCGTCTGGACCAAAAATCTGTGCCTGAGCACACTGCACAGACTACAGCCGACTGCAAACTAGCATGTGTGTTCTGCACCTGCATGTAAGGAATTAACTGTCTATATCAGTAGGTGTCAATAGTCTATATTTGTCATTCAAAAGGAGAAATTGAGACAAGGATGTATGAGAAAAACGCAGATATATAAAACGTAAGCAGCGCTGGCTTAATATTTTGAATATCAGTTATGTTGATCCTTTTCTTCATTTTATGAGGCTCGTGTTGTTATGAAAATATTTGTGTATTGAAATGCTCAGGTAAGATAACGTAACATTTCTGTCTGTGCCGTCTTGACTTACTTGCTCATTTTCATCACTTTTTGCTTTACTTTTTGCATCCAATCAGAGTTCTCACTCTCACCGACTCGACATGCTGAATTGGGCAAACTGCTGCTGACGTGAGACCGACGAGAGCCGACGTGGAACAAACCAAAAAAACTAGTCCAACAGACGCTTGCCGATGGCCCGACATTGGCCAATAGTTGGCCGTCGACTTGGTGTCCCGGCCTTAAGTCAATGGAGGCCAACCTTATGTTACTACAATGCTATAGTGCTGAGACATGGCTTATTTATGTAGCCTAAAGGCCGTTCCACACTGAGTGTGATGTGAAAAAATGAACGGTTTTGTTTCATGAATGAATTGTTTCACACCAAGCATGAAACAATTGATTGCCATCTGCTCATTCACACCTGCACGCTAGATGGAGCCGACAAACAATGCATTTCCCACCGATATGTATCTCGTATATGGATTTAACATCATCCGCTGCTCAACAGCATTAAATTAAGATAAATAAAGTTTGGTTCTACACCAGAAACACAAAATATCTATAATGCTTACAAGAATAAATCTTAAAATATAATTAGAGTTACAATTAGCATCAATCTACTTGAAAATTGTGATTAATGATTTTCCTTAAGCATCCAGTGGGGACATAATTACGGATTATAATGACTTATACTGTCTTTTTACGCGTTGCGTTGCATTGCTAAAATAAACCTGAGCATTAAGTGATTCAGACTAAATTCAGACTAACAAAACTACAGCAGCAAGTCTGTATTGGCTGAATGTATTAAGCAGCTTCTACAGTTAAAGATAAAACTTAAAAATGTAGTTTTTAAATTAAAATCTAAAAATATTTAATGCATTATTATTTAATTGTTATACCATTAATAATTAACTTATTTCATTTGTAGCTAACTAGCTAAGTATGGAAATAATTAACCCTTTCATGCTGTTGGTGTCTGAGCTTAATTATTTATTTTTTAAATGACACGAGACTGACTTCCCGCACTTGCTATACTTTATACTTCAGTACAGTAAAAGTACTAAAATGTGTTACAATAGTCATTTTATAATAAATCCAAAAGCAAGATGTGAAAAAAACTAGGGAGTTGGAATGGCAACTGATAATGAGTGATCCTCTTCTGCCATCTACTGGTTATAATGCTAATTTCATGTAATTTTCATCTTAAAAAGTCTGTTTTCCGCCAGGAGACACATTTTTGGCACATTTTTTTCTTGTCAGATTCATGAATGAAAAGTGAATCTTTAAAGTGAATTTTACTGCACAACTGTAACTACTCTCACTCCAGCCAGGCAACCTAAGTTTGCAACCCTGTGTACATATTCATTTATACTCATTACTATGAAGGCAAGTTATCGATTATCAAGAATACCATTATGATGTTGTTTACAAGATAGCATCGCATTTTCGGTGTTGCAATTATTTTGTTTCTCAGTTTCTGACAAGAGCCAGGCAGGAGACCCTCTGTTGCTAAGCAGAGGGTCTGTGAGGGTCTTAAGAGTCTCTACCTATATGTACCACATCAAATGACGTTTCTCCGGAAGTTTAAGAGTTGGCTTATCTTAATGCGGAAGTTCTAAAGAAAGCTCCGTGCATACAGTCCATTCAGTGGAGAATTAATAGAAATTATATTCTATATAAAGAACATGTGAGAATAAATCTGTTCTCAGTTACCAATGATAACAAGAACTCATCATCCACTCTCTTCTCTCTCGGGATACTCTTCTTTTGTGTTTGTTTACACTGGTTTTCGAAACAGTGCCACTAGCTGCTCCGGGCACATGATCTAGGCTCAAATCTAATTGGATGGCCCGTTTCATCACAGAGCAATGGGGGGGAAAAGACTAAAAAAAAAAATCATCACTTTTTCGCGCCATGAATAATCGCGCCTGGTGTGAAAATCCCCATAGGGACTATTTACACCATTGTTTTGATTCAAAAGCATCATTGCACCGAACATTCGCGCCAGATTTTTGCATTCAGTGTGAAAAAGCCTTAAGCCCAACCTACATACCCCTGAGCCCTGCCAGTCCAGACTTTGCTTGTACTCACAGTATTTGGGTTGGTAAGGTTTCTGGCGTCGGTCAACCAGCTGCTCAGGTGGTTGTATGTGCTTCTCCTGTACGACACACAGACAGAGCATGTTTCCATCGCTAGAGACAACAGCAGTATGAGAGCCGCATTACTCGGCTGACGTACCTGGTGATGTCGTAGACCATCAGCGCTCCCGCCGCTCCTCTGTAGTAGCTGCGCGTCACGGCCCTGAAGCGCTCCTGACCTGCCGTGTCCCAGATCTGCAGCTTGATCTTCTGACCGCTCACCTCGATGATCCTGGTGCCGAACTCCACGCCGATGGTGTGCGGACAGTCGGCCATGACTGAGGAGAGCAGAGCGTTCATGGTGAACACCAACAACTACTGACTTGCATCAGAATCACATTACTTTCATCACTGATGAAACTCAACATCAACACTGTTATTGAACTGAACTGATCTTAATAATGACACTATTGTCTTCTGTAGAGCTGCTTTATAGCTGAAATTTGTGTAATTGATTCTGTTCTGATTTTCCTGTTTATCACTGTGAAGTAGGGTTGTGACGGTGAGGAAATTTTTCCACCGGTTAATCGACGTGTGACAACACCGGTAATACCGGTATCACCGTGGGGGCGGGGGCGTTCCCTCTTTTCCTCGCTTTCCTTGGCTATTAAATAGTTTGTAAAAGCGGCGTGCACATTTTACTTTCACTTTGAAATAGCGGCAATTCGGCGTAAAAAAATTGTTCGTTTGAATTTTCCCTCTTTTCCTCGCTTTCCTTCACTTTTAAATAGCTTAAAAGCGCCGTGCGCATTTTACTTTCACTTTCGAATTAGCGTCAGGTCGGCATCAATTGCTTGAATGCAACAACAAAATACAACGTCAAACTCACTTTAGCCTATATATAAAACATAGAACTTTTATTAACAAAACAAATAAAAATACACCATGCTAAAGGGCAGGCTATGCCTAATATAA
>NW_015555799.1:71095-72153 GCF_001515605.1 Sinocyclocheilus anshuiensis | reverse complement strand
AAACAAGCACTTTCGCATTTCGTTTCGAAACTAAATCATCCGCGATTGTCTTGTCTGTCTCACCTCACCTCACTCTTCTTGTCTGTCAGCTCAACTCACTCTCCTCCCTGGATAAATTAAATCTGATCTGTGAAGAGACTGTCGTTTGGCACGCTGCATTGAGCAGCCGCGTTCAGTTTTTAATTGTAGTGTCTGTTCTTTTACTGAACTAAAAGATTTTTATTACTATAAAAAAATCGAAACGACGGTGGGGGTCGGTGCCGCGGTGGGCAAGTGACGTAACCGGTGTTGCGGTATCGCCGTCAGCACCGTCTATCGTGGCAAGCCTACTGTGAAGCTGCTTTGAAAAATGAGGGTTAAAAAATGGGAAGTGAAACTAAAAGGTCAACTTATCAAGATTTTTTATTGTGATTCATTTAAATTTAAATTTTTAAGACAAAACTGATTAGTGTTATAAAGGAGTTATTTATTCATATTCAGGGTTTACAGCATGCGATTCAAAGGCAAGGTTAGAGACAAGTCTGTTGTTTCAGTTATAATCTATATCATTTATAAATGAGTTTGATTAAACATTACCAGGTCAAAACATAAAAAAGGAAGATATGTACAGATGAACTGTTCACAATAAGATCTATAAGATGCATTTGAAAAACGGACTTCCATTTCATGCATCCCTAGTTTTAAAGGGGTCATATGATGCGATTTCAAGTTTTCCTTTCTCTTTGGAGTGTTACAAGCTGATTGTGCATAGATAAGATCCCTGAAGTTGCAAAGACTAAAGTCTCAAATCCAAAGAGATATTCTTTATCAAAATTAAGACTCTGCCACGCCCCCCTAAAACGGCTCGTTCAAACACGCCCCCACATATCTACCTCACTATGTGGAAATATTAGCATAATGCCGCCCAAATGTGCACGCAAAGAAAGAAGGCGTGGTTTCAGTAACCGCAGTTAGTGTTGAAGCAGCCATGTCAGGGAGACGCTGTGTGTTTCTAGGCGAAAGCAAAAGCACTTTATTTGGCCTTCCGAAAGTAGATGCATTTAGGAATCTTTAAGATT
>NW_015555799.1:64854-70082 GCF_001515605.1 Sinocyclocheilus anshuiensis | reverse complement strand
GTCAACATATTCTGTTACACCAAATACACCAAATAATGATCTTTAAAAAAGCATCATATGACCCCTTTAATTGACTCTTGATGTAAACTTACTAGACAGTCACAGAAGTCCTTGACCGTTGTGGCGTGTCTCAGTGTGTGTGTAGGACACCGTGTCAACTTAAAAACAGCTCAAATCTTACCACTGAGAGGAACTTCAGAAGGATGTCAGCATTAGGAAAGTGTGTCTGAATCTGCATGAATTCCCATTAGTGTGAGATTATATGTTTGTTGGGCACACTTCCGTGTGAAGATACCATACTGAAACTATTAGTGAATGACTGGATGTTTAAAACTCTACTGGACTGTCAGCAAACCCTCATGTAACCCATATCACCATACTATCTGCTGATGACGGTGATGATAAATGAGAAGCTGTGTTTCATTCAGATGATCAGAGACGGGCCGTGATGACGCAAAAAAACAACAATACAAATAACAATAAATAATAAACAATGTGTTATGACCTCTTTAAACAAGCCGTCACAGGCTGGTCATTTCACACAAACTCTCTGTGAGTGTGAAACATCAGGAGTCAGAGCAGTGTTTCCCATTCATTAACTAGACTGTGTTTCCCAGTCTAATCTGTCCCGCCACAGTTTCATAATAAACCGAAGATATATTTATACTAGGGATGCTCCGATCGATCGGCCAGAGATCGGTATCGGCCGATAATCACATTTTATGACTCGATCGATACTCACTAACTTGGCCGATCTCACAAACCGATCGCAATTTGATGACGTCAACGCGTGATGATGTACATGATGCGTGGGGACATAAATGATTTGGCGCTACAGTCATGTCATCGCCGGTGTGGAAATGCTATGACGTTTCGAGAAACAATGAAAAATTCACTATTTGTCGTGTATGTTTTGCATGATGATATGATGAATGGATGGCTCATTTTTAACAGTAGATTCAGTGACGTTAGAGCTGATCTGCGCATCACTGCACACGTCTGCGGCGCGTTACAGCTCCACGGGAACCGGAGCTGATCGCGGCCGCTCTAGTCAGTGCTTGTGTTTCTGAAGCTGCTCTCCACGCTGCTTGGCTAAAAATAGCCTTTTGTGAGTTGGCACAGCATGAAGGACGGAACAAAACCTCGTCGGAGCCGTAAGGGGTAAAGGTAACAATACGCTGATCGTGGGCTGCTTTTAAATTAACATTTATTTAAAAAACAAAATATCTTTGGCCATATTAGCCTACTCAATAGCATTAACACAGGCTTTACTCCTTTCAAACTTTATCTTGAATGCCGTTTCTGTCACTGCAACTTCCCGATCAGGCGAACGAACACACACACACACACACAAAATCGTCTGCCTCATGAAAAAAAAAATTATAAAAAAAAAATGTAGTTAATATTTGCATCATTTACGATTTATTTTATCCACCCACCCGCAAATAATCAGAATACATTTTTTATTACCCGACCCGCAGATTATCCGCAGCGCCCGTGGATATAACCGTGATCGAACTACTCCGTTTTGTTCTTTCAGTAGTTTAAATGTTTCTATTTCTTTTTCCCTCTTCAGTCTTATATTGGACAGTATTAAACCTTATGTGTTACATCAGACTTCTCCATGTTAGAGTTTAAATGTTTCTATTTATTTTGTCCTCTCTCTAACATTGGACAATGTTAAACTAAACCTAACGAGTTGCATCAAACTACTTCAATTAGTTCTTTTAGGAGTTTAAATGTTTTTTTTAATTAAATATTTATTTTGTCCTCCACAGTTTACTATTTCCAAATAGAATCAATAACAAAGGCATATAACATGCAAGATGAAATGAAAATGACATCGAACATTTTCTAAAGATAGTCGTCCTTCAGAAATAGTGATAAAAACACCTGCGCCTTGTTTTGATTTTTAAATGTGCAGTACGTGCTTATGTTTATTCAACGAAGCCTTTTGGAAAATCGGTCAGTTTTGATATTGTGGCAAGCGCCACAAATAAATGTATGGAAAACACATCCCACAGCACAACCACCTAAGCCCAACTTCAGTCTACTCATCACCTTAACTTTGACTGCGTTCGTAGCCGGCGCCATAGCCAGACTGATAAACAAACACAGACCGGAAGTTAACTTTGGGCGACGAAACTGTCTATATAAAGCTTGAAGCATCAGAATCGGCATCAGTATCGGCCTGTATAGTATAGGAGCATCCCTAATTCATACTTCTCCTATAACATAAAAGTTCTTTAACGTTGTGTTTCACGTCATTGCTTTGGCAAGTATCCGTCAAACGAATTAAAACCAAAAGCGTAATATGACTTATCAAGTCTGTTTGCGCTGCTTGTTTCAAAGTGAAGCGCGCATTTTGCACACGCGATCAGCTCATGATCAGGTGTTTTCCGTGTCTCAGAGCGGCTCCGTTCACAGTGAATGCAGTGAACTCCATTATTGAATGTGCTGTGAGTTTAGCGCATTTGGGAACGCAACGGCCACCAGTTATACATAATTTGCACATTTGCATAATTTTCAACATTTTAATGGGCTAATGTTTACAGTATTTCATTAAATTAGTAATGTTTGTAAACCTGTTTTCACAGAAGCTGGAGTTTTCCGCCAAAATAAAAGCTCAAGGGTTTATCGCTTGCAAGCATGGCCTAAAATTAACAGACGCGCACAGAGAAAATACTGTACAGGTACAGCAAGCTCACTGTTCGGAAGACAAATATAAATATTGGGGTGGGGGTTTATATGAATATATTTCTGAAGGGAACTGACTTCACAAAAGTTTCGATGGCATTTTTTCCCCTATTATCACTGCTGATCCATAAGCGCCACCTGCTGTCATAGTGAATTTGCGTTCTCATTCAGCCTGTCTGTTTTTGTTTCATGCAGGTTTTATCTTTGTATTAGGGCTGCACGATAAATCGCATGCGATATTTAACACGCATCTTGTCAGTAAAGCCGGTTCTGTAATCAACGTTCATATTCGCGCGATTTTTCGCGCAGCTCGTCAGTGAACAACGGCTCTGTGTAGTTAATGCTGCTCAATGTGAAAGCACGCACGTGATGGAGATTTACCGCTGATTACAGAACCGGATTTCTGACAAGATGCACGTTAAATATTGCATGCGATTTATCGTGCAGCCCTACTTTGTATCTTGATTAAAATGCAGTGGTTGGTTCTAATTTCAAATGGCTTTTTTTATTAAATATATTTAGTTGTTGTAGTAGTAGCAACTGCCCGTTTTTTGCAAAAACAGTTTCATGGCAAGAAAAAATATTTATGGCCGGTAAATTTTCTCAATTCACCAGCCACTGGCAGACCCCCCTAGAGGGATCGAGGACCACCCACCAGTCTCACAAAATCCTGTGGGAAACACTGCAGAGGCTGTTTGTTTAGAGCACAAGGCTCGCTTGTGTGGCTCAGGATGTTGATCTGCATCAAGTGCGTTTAACATGCTGAAGGAAAAGCCTGACAATCACTCATACTCACATTTCTTCTCTGTGAACTGGTGCAGTAAGCAGGACTTCCCTACGCCCATGTCTCCTGTGGAGAGAGAGCAGACATGAGAGCCTGACAACACACGACTGAACGCTTCACTGCTCCTGATTCACTCACCGATGATGATGTACTTGAAGATGTAGGAGTAGTTGTAGGGTGCAGTGGCCATTGCCGCTCTGAAACAGACAGACACACACACACGTGATCGTTAGCATACAGCTGACCACAGTTACACAGACACACGTGTTTGTCCAGCTCGTGAGTTGTGTAACCTCTCAAGCGGCTCTGAAGTATGTTGAAACCTGTGCTATGGTTTTGCACTTGAAAATGAAAAATTTAAGACAGTCATAAATATTCGTATTGTAATTTTACAGTAATGTAAAATAAAATGATTGTATTATTTTTCTTAAATGCAGTAATTCCTCATTTTTAATTCTACAATGAAACATTAAAACAGTAATTTTTTATTTTAATTTAATAACAACAACATTTATAATAATTTTTATAAATAATTTGCAATTTTTACCAGAAAAATCTATATATTTTTTTAAGTATATTTGCCCCCCAAACTGTGCAGCGCTACTAGAGTTTTTATAGACCACATTCCCATTGTTTTTGACCCATTCAATGTGATTCAACTGTCTATTATTTATAATTATTTTACATTACACTGTATAGTTACTTTACTAACATTTACAGTGAACTCTTTTGGAAAAACATGCATTAAGCAACTTTCTGAACAAGACTGTTAGCATTAACAGTCCGATAACATGCCTGACAGTCAAATCACAGAAGTCACACGCTGCCGTTCAATCAGCACACGAGTGTCAGCCTGGAGTGACGACATCTGATCAAAAACAATGGAAGACTCTTTCATTTCTAACAGGCTTCATGTAATTCATTATGTTCACAATCATAAAATTTTCAGGTCTTTGAGATATATAAGTTCAATAAAGGCTTGATATCAGATTCTGTCTGTTCAGAGCGAGGTTTTCTAAACTACAGCACTGAATGTCTGTTGTTCCTGAAGGTGGCGCTGTTGTTTGTAGTGACCGATGTTGAAGTCAATAACAGCACATGAAATGTCACATGACTCCAGCGCTGACAGTAAATGTGCTGTATGTCCATTTTAGACTCACTTCTTACAACAAATGTATGTTACAGAGTTGACGTTTGCAGGCCTATATTTTTGAGTATTAGTCTATTGATGTATGTGTTGAATTAATACAAATGTATACAAATAGACACTTTATGAAATACAAACCTAAAACAATAAGTCTGATATGTACAGTCACCAGAATGCTTTGACATTAGATTTCCGTGTGAACTTTCAGTTCTTAAAGGGGTCCTATTATGCTTTTTCCCTTTTTCAACTTTAGTTAGTCTGTAATGTTGAGCATAAAAAAGACCTGCAAAGTTACAAAGCTCAGAGTCCAATTCAAAAAGAGATATTTTATTTAACAGAAATCACTTTTTAAAAACTACAACGAACGACTCGTTTGGACTACAACGCATATTTTCCGGGATTTGTGATATCACAAATATCAACGAATGGGACGAGAACTGGTTGAGCTTCACTAGAGAAGGCAACGAGTGTTATCACTATGTCGGAGACACGCTAGCTTTCCCAAGGCAGACGAACTTAGAGTCGTTACAATCATCCGGGTTTAAATCGCGCTCAAATTAATTTGATATTGACGCAATATTTACACTGAAGCTCACAGGC
>NW_015555799.1:58308-64685 GCF_001515605.1 Sinocyclocheilus anshuiensis | reverse complement strand
ACAGCACATTTTGTATTTCAGAAGGCGGGCCTTCATTTGATACAGGAACTATTCGTGCCGTTCATGCCAGACTGGGGAGAGAGGTGTTGTAATAATGTAAAATTTGTGAAAAATAATGTGTTTTTCAAACAACCTAGTATGAGAGCCTGTTCTAGTACACCCCCAAAACAAAATCAAGATTTTGTAAAAGAGCATAATAGGACCCCTTTAAGGCTTTATTTGAGCAGGAAACTGATTGACTAAGGGTGTATTCACACCAGGAAAGTCCGCTAGTTCACTTGCTTTGGTTTGGACCAAATACAATGTTGATTTTTTTTTGTTTAGTGTGATTCGCTTTCACACTGCCCTTTTTGCAAGTGAACCAGAATGGTAAACAAAACCACACCTGTGCTAAGGTCATCCATTCATTGGACAGAAATTCTCAAGCGTACCAGAGTTCGTTGGAACCGGACCGAGACCGGACCCGAGTGCGATTGCTGTATTCACACCTGCCCAAAAGATCCACACCAAGGGGGGAAACGACCTTGAGTTCGATTCAATCGAAACCAAACAAGACAGGTGTGAATACACCCTAAGTGAAACTGCACACTAAGGGTGTGTTCACACTTGCCATGTTTGGTTCGATTAAAAGAACTCTGGTGCAATTGCTCTGTTAGTGTGGTTCATTTGAGTAAGGGTGTATTCACACCAGCAAAGTCCGCTAGTTCACTTGCTTTGGTCCGGACCAAATACAATGTTGATTTTTTTGTTTGGTGTGGTTCGCTTTCACACTGCCCTTTTTGCAAGTGAACCAGAAATTGTAAACAAAACCACACGTGTGCTAAAGGTCATCCATTCATTGGACAGAAATTCTCAAGTGTACCAGAGTACAAACTCTGGTGCGGTTCAAATTAAATATGAACGCAACATGGACAAAAACAGGAAGTAATGACAATATGAGATGCTATGCGACATGATTTGATGACGCGGAACGAGCGATGTATCCAAAACAAAATGAGTGGAGGGCAAACGTGGAGCAACGAGGAGGTAAAGTGCCTTTTATGAGCTCTTCGTGAGTTTGCAGGTGGTGAAAATAAAATCATAAGAACACGCAGCAATGAGCGTGCTTAGTCCAGCCTGCATTAGGTTTGTTCGACTTAAAGCAGTGGAAACCGGTATAATTTCGAAAAATACCGTGATATAAATTTTTGGTCATACCGCCCAGCACTACGTTTACCCTATATAAATGACTTGGCTAATGGTTTAAAAAAATGGTACTACAGTAAAATGTCCAAAATTTGGATTTCGTTAGACTATTACCTCTGGTGCTTAGCTTTAACGCATCCAGGAAAGGGAGCTTCCGTTGTGTTGTGCTCATTTCGTTGTGTTGCGGCTTGTTTCCGTTATGTTGTGGCGATTTCATTGCATTGTGCACTAATGGGCCACCATAAGAAGTTCCTACATGAAATAGATTTTTTTTAAATAGATTTATGTTTTCAAAATTATTAATTTCCAATGATTTATGATTTTTATTGAATACTGTTTAAAATATACACACAATTTAATTGCAGCAACTGTTAAAAAAACTTGAAGCAACGTTTACATAAAGCAGAAACACTATTATTTATATGATTTATTAGATATTTATAGCATTATTTATAGCAGTATTTCACGTTTCAAATAAGAGTGTTTAAAAGCACAATTATGCAGGATGTGATCACTGAACATGATGAAATTTCACTGGTAAACTGGCAAGAACTACGACTATTAACATATATCAACAGTGTGTCATGAGTGTGAGAACAACATAAGAAACTGTCAGACTCCAGTCCGAGCATAACACGCACGCACGCGCACACACACACAGAGAGAGAGAGAGAGAGAGAGAGAGAGAGAGAGAGAGAGAGAGAGAGAGAGAGAGAGAGAGAGAGAGAGAGAGAGAGAGAGAGAGAGAGAGAGAGAGAGAGAGAGAGAGAGAGAGAGAGAGAGAGAGAGAGAGAGAGAGAGAGAGAGAGAGAGAGAGAGAGAGAGAGAGAGAGAGAAAGAGAGAGGGAGAGAGAGAGAGATGAACTCTCGTGCTCAGCAGGACAGTCTGACTGTCACTCATAAGTAACACACCTTCATCATCCTCATCACCACAGATATCAGTGTAAATCAGATAACAGCAGGCTGTCCTGATGGAAACACTCATACTAACGCACGCAGTTTCGTGTAGCATCATTTATAGGTGCTGTACTGAGTGTGAAACTGTCCCATGTAAACATAAATCTCCATCAGCTGAGTGGGTGTCGCTGCTCTTCCTGTCAGATAAAGCTCATCAGAACGACACTACAGTAATACACAGCGCTCACATTAACACACTGACCGGCTAACGGACGGATTTAGTCCTGTTTGAGATATTTCGCGCGTTCTGTTATTTTTGTGGTGATTTGGAGCTGCTAGCGGCTAGCTAGCGTGAGCGGCTAACGGCTGACTCGCGGCTCCGAATTGAATTGAACGCTGAACGGACGAGCTCTGTGGAGTGACGCGCGTGAGAGTGGAATGTGAACGCGCGGCGTGTGTGTTTGTCATGCATGTTCTCACCTGTAGTCGTGTGTGTTTGCTGTAAATCAGTGTGTTCAGGTGGTGATTATCCGGATCCTGGTCAAGATGGCGGCGGCACAAAGACTGACGCAGTTCCGCGGCTCACCGGCGAGCGGCGCCAGAGGACGCGCGCTTCACTGCACTCGGCGTGACCCGCAGCGGGCGCGCGCGCGCGCGTACACAGAAGCCCGTCCATCTTCTTTTAAGCCCGTTGACTCTCTTAAAGGGGTCATGTGATGCGATTTCAATGTTTCCTTTCTCTTTGGAGTGTTACAAGCTCCTGGTGCATAAAGAAGATCTGTAAAGTTGCAAAGACTAAAGTCTCAAATCCAAAGAGATATTCTTTATAAAAGTTAAGAGTCAGCCACACCTACCTAAAACGGCTCGTTCTAACACGCCCCCACATGTCTACGTCACGATGTGGGAAGATTTGCATAACGCCGCCCAAATGTTCACACAAAGAAAGAAGGCGTAACTTTTAGTCTCATATTAGTCTCATAACTTTTAGTCTTAGAAAATAATGTGTTTTTTGAACCTTAAACCGCATAAACACATTTCATTACACCAAATACTGTTCTTTTTAGCAGCATCATATGACCCCTTTAAATTTAAATTCACATGGAAAAATAAAAAGTTTAATTGTTGTTGTTATTATTATTACTATTTTTTTTTCTTCTGTATCCCCCTCTTGTTCTTGTTTGGTTCTCTGATGTTTCTTATTGAAAGAAAAAACAAACACATGAACTCTTTCAGCAAATCATCAGTGAAAAAAGTCGTTGAACAACAACCTCAAAGCACATATATTATATAGTGGTTTCACTTATAAATTCTAATCATAAAGGACTTTATCTCTATAAATAAATAAATAAATAATATCCTGAATTAGTGTCTGTTAGTTTGAGACCAAATATTATGTATCATATATTATGGTTGAGCTTGATGAAAGCAGTGAACACTGCATTTTGTGTAAAGCTTGATAAAACTGAACAAGTGTCTGTACTTTTCTTCCCACAATGTCGTAGAAGAGGCTCAAATGATGTCACTTATACATCATTTATAATAAGGATTATTATAAGGAATTATAAGGAATGTTACATTATTCTTAAAATTGTGAAAAATCTTGCAGTATTAGGATTGCTAAATGTTACAAGACTAAATGTGAAATTAAAATATATTTTTATGACATATGATTGTAAGGTTTTGGTTTTTGGAGGGTGACAGATGTGTTTACAACTAGCTACTTCTCATCCTTTGTTAGTTTTTATGTTAAAGGTCTTATAGTTGAAGTTCACTCTTAAAAATAAAAGTTCTTTGTTGGCATCCATGAAACCCAGTAAAAAATGAGAAACTAAAAGGTTAAAAATGGTTCTTCTACTATGGCATCGCTGTAAAAAAACCCGCTTTGAAATACAGAGTTCTGGCATGAAACTCTAGATGGCGCCAGGGCCGTTTCTAGCCATTTTGACGCCCTAGGGCCTAGGCGAAATCCCTATTAGAATTATTTCAGTCAAACCTATAAAACCCTTTGTTACCCCAAACTACATATAAAAGCCTGATCAGTGGCATAAAAGTAATCAGAATCGTGAACTTCCCCTTTAAATAACATGACACGCTGCCCTCTATGCTCCCATTGGGCGCTGTTGGAAGCGAATGAATTGATTCAGCATTTCGACACTTCCGTAAGGATGCATTAAATTCAACAAAGCGATTTAATAAAGGATGTATTTATCTTGTGAATTAGTGAATTTTACTACACCAATATTTTTTAATTGGCTGTTAAAGTTTTATATGGGAATATTAAATGACACGCTGAACCTTTAACAATACATTGGCGCAAAAACGCACACCTTTTGGACAAATTCACAACATGTTTTCTTGACTGCCACAAATACTGCCTAAAAAATACTGATTTTGTGCACTTTTTACTATACCAATATTTTAAATTGGCCTTTTTTTTAAAGATGTATTTTTGGCGTTTTATGCCTTTTATTTAGATAGGACAGTAGGTCGACAGGAAGCGAAATGAGTGGGATCAGGAAAGGTCCACGAGCCGGGACTCAAACTCAGGATGCCCGAAACGCAAAGGCACTACATGTCGGCACGCTGCCCACGAGGCCATCGGTGCCGACTTAAATTGGCCTTTGAACTTAGCTTTATTGCATGGCAAAAAAAAGTCTTACCTTGCCAAAGCACTGACAGAACCCATTGATCTAATGGCATTGTTGAGCACTCCAAATGCAAACTTTGCATGCAACAATCAGAGGCAGCAATTGACAGCGCTCTGATCCAAATGGCATACAGGCATCGTCAGATTGTGAGTACTGTAGCCCGATAATGTTGGGGGATCCAGTGGAGGCAGCAATCATATTTCAGGGTGGCCGTGCCACTCTTTATCACAACCCTGCTAAAATGTAGCGACAGTACATGCGCTCATTGGCGCCCCCTCCAGGTGGTGGGCCATAGGCGACCGCATAGCTTGCCTATGCCTAGAAACGGTACTGGATGGCACAGTCCGATAGGTCTAACTCAATCTGACGTAATGGTTCTCTCCTGTATCAGTAGCCAATGAGCTCGCTGCTCAACATTCAAATATATGACTAGTGTTTGCTGTAGCAGTTGCAGCTTGCCTCAGAACAGCGAAATCAGCATCTAAGATAATTGAATGCTCTTCTAATCCATATCGCTGTGTGTATTGCGTGGTCTCATAGGCGGAAATCCCGGGGGGGTCGGGGGGGGGACAGGACCCCCCCCATCTAAGGGTTGTCCCCCCCTAAAAATATGCTTAAAAACCACGCTATGTATTGTAAATAACAATGCTTTATACTTTAAATAATTGTGTAAGTAGTAAAGCAACGCAAAGCAAAATGCGTTTTAAGTTTATAAACCTTTTGAGTCTCCCCCTCCCTAGGCCTGTCGCAATAATCAATATATCGACTTATCGCACAATATATGTACATGACCTCAATAATTTCTGGTGACACAATATAGCGCTCATTATATTTACTTAAAAATTAATGTCACCATGTTTTGTACAGTCCGGGGGGGGTGGGGGGGGGGGACAGGCCCCCCCCCATCTAAGGGTTGCCCCCGCTAAATATATGATTAAAAACCACGCTGTGCATTGTAAATAACAATGTTTTATATTTAAAAAAATTGTGTAAGTAGTAAAACAACACAAATGGGGCAAAAAATGCATTTTAAGTTTAGAAACATTTTGAGTCTCCCCCTCCCTTGCCTCACAGTGCTTTGGTCCAAATGGCTGCTTTCCTCTTTTATATCACCTACACACACACGAGTCCGGTGAGAGAGAATAGAGTGAATAGTTGTGGAACTCCAGTAAGTAAGGCTGTCAAGGCTATTTTATTCACTTAAACATCAGAGGAAGTGATTATTTTCTCTTTAATTCATGATGCCAATGTGTTTTTCGATGAGTCCGCTATGTTAGCAATAATAACGTTACCTGCTTGAGGGAAAGGGTTGCCATGTATGTTATATTTGCAGCAGCAATATTTCTTACATACTCACAGCAGCATGTTGTGGATGTATTGGCAGTAGCAAGTCTCGGTACTTGCTCTAGAGCCCGCTCCAGTCCTTGAGTCCGCTTCAGCTCCCTTGTCACGGCCAGGAGTCCTGTTCCCTGTTCCAATGACTCCAGTTCCCTCGTCACGACCAGGAGTGCCGTTGCCTGTTCCAATGACTCCAGTTCCCTCATCACGGCCAGGAGTGCCGTTCCCTGTTCCAATGACTCCAGTTCCCTAGTCACGGACAGGAGTGCCGTTTCCTGTTCCAATGACTCTAGTGAGTCCAGCTCCTCC
>NW_015555799.1:53791-55703 GCF_001515605.1 Sinocyclocheilus anshuiensis | reverse complement strand
ATAGTTGTGGTAGTTGTGGAACTCCAGTAAGTAAGGCTGTCAAGGCTATTTTATTCACTTAAACATCAGATATTTTCTCTTCCAATGACTCTAGTGAGTCCAGCTCCTCCTGAAGCGGCAGCGTCCACTCCAGCTCCTCCAGAGGCAGTGGCTTCTGCTGCAGAACCTCCAGAAGCAGCGTCCGCTTTTGAACTCTCTGCCAGTCCAGCCGCGGCCAAAGAGACCATCTGTGAACTATCTGCCTGTCCAGCCATGGCCAAGGAGGACATTGATGAACTCTCTACTTGTCCTGTTATGGCCGCAGAGCTTGTTGTTAAACTCTCTATGCTCTCTGTTCCAGTTCTGCCTGATCCACCTTGGTTGTCTCCTGCACCATCAGCTCCACCCTGGTGGTCATCTGCTCTGCCGTGGGGATCTTCGGTCCCGTCTGCTCTACTGTGGTGGTTGTCTGCGCCGCCGTGGGGATCTTCGGTCCCGTCTGCTTTGCTGGTCGTCTGCTCTGCCATGGGGGTCTTCGATCCCATCTGCTCTGCCCTGGTGGTCTTCTGCTCCGCCCTGGTTGTCCTCGGCTCTGCCCTGGCTCCCTGCTCCGCCCCTCCATGGACCTGGCCCTCCATCCCTGCAACATGTTCCGCCTCCGTTCCACCTCCCTCCTGGACTCATTTCTGTTCTCGTTTGGGAGCGTCTGGAAGCCACTCCTTAAGGGGGGGGCTCTGTCACGATCTCCAGCTGGAGTGCCCATGAACTCCACCAGAGTGCATTCCATCCCTGACTCTTGCCACTCTCACTAACTACATTTCCCATAATCCTTTGCCGGACTCATCACTTATTACATTCACCTGTGTCTTGTTACCTCCATCAGTCTCACCCTATTTAAAGTCTGTTTTTTCTCTCATTCATTGCTCAGTATTGTCTAGCCTGTAGCGTTCCCTAGTTCCCGTGTTTCTTGTGTTTTCCTTGATCCTTGCTGCCTTGCCTTGTTTTTGACCCTGGACTGCTTCTGATTTCTTATTGTTTGCTGCCTGCCCTGACCTTCGCCTGTTTTGTGGATTACTCTTTTGTCTCGCCCTGGATTATACCCGTTTGCTTTTGTTTGACCCTGCCTGTTTTGAACACGATTCTAATAAAAGCCTGCACTTGGATCCAGGGCCGTACCCATCATCGAGGTCCCCGAGGTCCGGACCTCTGTATTTTTCCAATAACGGAAGTTGTAAAATAATTACCGCATATTAATTCTGCTTTGGTGCTGCAAGGATAAAAAGCCAAGATAACAGACCTTCTCATCTGAGATGCCTCAGCGGTAGGGGTGTGCGATATATATCGTCTGCGATAATACCGTAATTGTTGTTTTAACGATGTGCGATTTGACATTATCTAGTATTTTGCAAAAACCATTCCCTACAGAGTGCACGCGTACATTACGTGAAGTCTAGACTAGTGCGTGTGCGCATTTAGAGTGCGTTCTTTCACTGCATGATTCAGTCTATTAAAATGCATTTAGAATGATCACAAATTCAAGACATAGGGGCAGAAACTGTATATATTTATACCACTTCATATAATTAACCAATTTCACACGAAGAGTGCTGTTTTTCAACAAAAATTCACCGGATGGTCGAAACGTTGCAATAAATACTTTTATGGAGCAGTTATATCAGTGTGCGGACATCACGTTTGTTCTTTTTCTCCAAAAATTACCATGATTACAATTGTGATATTGATTTTTTTACAACAGCTCAATAAACTAGAAGTTAATTAAGAGACTTACGTTTTAGATACCATATTGCCTGTTTTTGCTCTATTTTGCCAACAAAATTTATTCCAAATACAGCCACAGCACTGTTTTGCGTCTCTGAGCAGCATGACGGTGTTTCGCTCCTGAATGAATCAACCGTTTAAATGATTCGGTTCA
>NW_015555799.1:27907-52824 GCF_001515605.1 Sinocyclocheilus anshuiensis | reverse complement strand
TTTTAATTTGTATGATAATATATAAATAAATACATTCATAAATAATATTGACTTTGAAAATATGAAATAAGTGAAATATGATTTTGCATATGACAGCACTATGTAAAGCAATAGCAGTTAACATTCTAGATTTATGGATTGCAGTTATCCGTTTCATTTGTCTTGTAAGAATAAACAAGCCATAACTCTTTTATGATTCATTTGATATTGAAACAGCTGAAAGGGGTTACAAAACCAACCTGTGAGAACTAGCTGGCTCAAACACAACTGTAGGAATGGTAAGCATCAAAGATGAAAACATGAAAACAAACGGAGCAGATTTCAGAAATCTTTACGCTTTAATTTTCCATTCCTTTGAACTCGTTTCGGCATTCGTTAATCAGCAGCCGGTTCTAAACATTCCCCTCAGAGGCTGGGGTGCTTTTCAGACACAAAACCAGCTAAACACCAAACAACAACTTCCCATCATCGACCGGCAGCCTGACGCCGCTTTCTGTCCGAGAGCTGTTCATTGCTGCATAATTTCAAAGCGAATCCACCTGAAGAGATCTCAGGGTCCACTAGCTTGTCTTTAATCATGCTCTGTTCAATTCTGCATGCCAATGAATTTGTCACTAATAGACTTCAAATTACACGGACTGCACTGGAGACGTAATTACTTTGAATGTTTTCAATGAGAGAAGCTGCGGTTTAGCAAGAATAGTAGTGCAGCTGTCAATGTGGGAGAGACTTACAACTGCCAAGAAAGGTCTGGGTCACATTTCAATCGAAAGAACATTTATATTTAAACGTTTCGTAAGAAATTCCTTAAAAGAAATCAGCAAGGATGTATTAAACTGACAGTAAAACATATTACAAAAGACTTTTAATTTGTAATTTTAAACATTCAATTAATTAAAGAATCACAGTTTCCATTAGGGGTGTGCGATATATATCATCTGCGATAATACCGTAATTGTTGTTTTAACGATGTGCGATTTGACATTATCTAGTATTTTGCAAAAACCATTCCCTACAGAGTGCACGCGTACATTACGTGAAGTCTAGACTAGTGCGTGTGCGCATTTAGAGTGCGTTCTTTCACTGCATGATTCAGTCTATTAAAATGCATTTAGAATGATCACAAATTCAAGACATAGGGGCAGAAACTGTATATATTTATACCACTTCATATAATTAACCAATTTCACACGAAGAGTGCTGAAACCATTCACCGGATGGTCGAAACGTTGCAATAAATACTTTTATGGAGCAGTTATATCAGTGTGCGGACATCACGTTTGTTCTTTTTCTCCAAAAATTACCATGATTACAATTGTGATATTGATTTTTTTACAACAGCTCAATAAACTAGAAGTTAATTAAGAGACTTACGTTTTAGATACCATATTGCCTGTTTTTGCTCTATTTTGCCAACAAAATTTATTCCAAATACAGCCACAGCACTGTTTTGCGTCTCTGAGCAGCATGACGGTGTTTCGCTCCTGAATGAATCAACCGTTTAAATGATTCGGTTCAGTCGCAATGACTCACTTATTAACAGTGATTTGCTGCCACCTATTGGCCGTTTAAATTTCACATTTTGACTTTTTTTTCGATTTTATTCATGTTTTAAATAATTTCAAATATCAGTATTCAACGTTTTATGTTTGATATATCGAAACGTTATTTATGCATTTGTAATTGCAGGTTAAATGCATTCATGTCTTGCATTAAACAGTGTGTAAATACATCTAAATGCTACTTCAGATGCAGCTTCTGTGTTGATTTAATTTGCTTGGCAACAGCCCAAATGTCTTATTATTCTAATTCACTGATTAAATGTAAGAATTTAACTCAAAAGATGATGGACACTTTTAGAAAAAATGGCTTTATAAAGGTAAAAATACCCATAAAATGTAAAAAAAAATCAGTTTAAACTTATTGGAAAAGATTAATTTCTATCAGTGTGAATAAAAAAAAAAATAAAAATAGATATTCATCTTTAATCATTTTAGACACATGATTTTACTGAAGGCTACCAAGATAATTATAGCTGAGTTTATTAAATTCATAAACATAGACAAACTCTATCTTCTCTATTTCCAGTTTGTTGCGTGGATCATTCAGTGCAGCATTTAATCTGATTCTCATGTTTAAGAATCTGTTATTTAGAAAAATAATTTAAACTACTACTGCCCACTGACTTGGTTTTAAACCTATATTATTATCCAATTGATGAGCCTTAAATGTAAGAATTTGACTCAAAAGATGATGGACACTTTTATAAAAAATGGCTTTATAAAGGTAAAAATGTCCATAAAATGTAAAAAAAATCAATAAATCAGTTTAAACTTATTGGAAAAGATTAATTTCTATCAGTGTGAATAAAAAATATATATATTCACCTTTAATAATTTTAGACACATGATTTTACTGAAGGCTACCAAGATAATTATAACTGAGTTTATTAAATTCATAAACATAGACAAACTCTATCTTCTCTATTTCCAGTTTGTAGCGTGGATCATTCAATGCAACATTTAATCTGATTCTCATGTTTAAGAATCTCTTATTTTGAAAAAATAATTTAAACTACTACTGCCCACTGACTTGGTTTTAAACCTATATTATTATCCAATTTATGAGCCTTAAAACATCTTAAAATGCACACATGTAGGTCAGGAAAATCTAAATTTTCTCGGCGGAGCATGCCCCCGAACCCAATCTCCATTTTGGGACCTCGGTATTTATAAAAACCTGCGTATGGCCCTGGTTGGATCCTACTGCGTTGTTACACATCCAAACGTTAAACATAGTTGTCTCTGCTTTTCTGTACTTTGTCTTGTCTGTTCAAGACTAGTCTGTTCAAGTAGTCTGCTGTCTTGTGTTGGGTAATGCAAAGCCATTACCCACGTTTCGCCATTCCTCAGGACTCGTAGAGAGGAGATCCGGCAGCTCGTGTGGTCCGCATTCTTTGCCGGCCAGCTCTGGCATCTCCAGTGACCTGTTCACAGTGTTTAATTATTGTTTATTTTACTTTGTGTTTTCTAGTGAGAATAAAGATCTCCCTTCTCACAAACTCCTCTGCATTTGAGTCCTCTGTTATCCCAGGCCGTGACAACATCTGATTTTTATATAATATTAAAATTAAACTTATTTTTGAAATATTAAAATATTTGAATTTTAAATAATCTGTCTGCTTACAGCAGTCCACAGAAGTACAAACCTTCTAAAACCACAGTAATGTCACATTAATTAGTTATGTGAATTCACAGCAAAATGTTTCCAGTAGTCTTCAGACTTTCCTTTATTCAGATGATTTCAAAACAGTTCACATAATCACAAAGGATGACTATATTTCCTTTTAAACTCAGTTTTAAAAATGGTTCTTTAACAGATATATGACAGTCGATTAGAGCATGAGCATGCTTAAAATGCGTTCATACTGACTTTACTTTGACCAGTTGAAATCTGTCTGTTATATGAAGATCAAATACTGTTTACTGAGCACTGATCACACATTCACAGAAAATAAATGACAGTATATGTGGTAATGATCACATTTAGTTTTCCAAACATTGTGTTTACACTGTTTTTCTGATATACACCTGACGAGATCACAGGCTGAACAACAACAAAACATCAGTATTTACAAAGATACGAAGTTCACCTGCACTTCATTTTACAGTATGTGCACTTACAGTATACTGGATACTATAAATTAACAACACTTAAAAGGGATTTAAAGGGATAGTTCACCCAGCAATTAAAATTTGCTATACTGTAAATTTAACATCAAAGATGTAGGTGACTGTTTTTCTTTAGTAGGACAGTAAAGAAGATTTTTAGCTGAAACCGTGGTCCTTGGGGATTCATAAAATGCGAGTCAGCAGCTACTGACACTTTGAGAGTAAAAAAAAAGCATATCGGGCAACACAAAATTAATACCTGTGGCTCCTGACGATATATTAAGGTCTTATGAAGCAAAATGATCAGTCTGTGCAAGAAACTGAACATTATTTAAAACATTACCTGTAATTCATAGCCTTAGACAAATGAACTGGATCTTTCAGACAGATTATTTCAATGAACTGGTTCAAATAACTGATTCACCAGTTTGTTTACATGTGATCACGTATGCACAGTTATATTAAAGCACCCAATAATGATGTGAAACATGGATGTTTTACATATCTGAAGCATATAAAGTAAATAAACTAGTCTTCATTAGCTCACCTTTTTGCATAAACAAAAAGAAACCATAAAAACTTTAATTTACCCATTAGTTTAAGTGCTCAGTTCAAACATGCTCATATCAGTGGCTCATTGGTCTTCGGTTCGAGTCGAACTGTTTCCTCAGTTCAGTGACTGTTGGAGGAACTGAAGCGCAGAATGAGTTCATTCATCAAAGGATCACATATACGCCGCTATTTTGTGACGTTACTGAGTGACTGTCAGGCATCTAACAGTAAGTTTCGATTAAGTAACTTGTAGCACTCTGTGCTGCTTGAGCTGTGAACAGACGGTTCAGTCCCATTTGATGAACTGGTTAAAATAGTTCACTAAAAATAACCAATTCAAAAGAATGATTTGTTTGTGAACTGGACATTACACCGGACTGTTTGCCTGAGGATCTGAATAACAGGCAATAATGTTGTAAATAATGTTCAGTTTCTTGCACATACTGATCGTTTCACTTCATAAGACCACAATATATTGTCAGGTGCTGCAGGTATTAATTTTGTGTTGCCTGAAATGCTTTTTTTGACTCTCAAAGTGTCGGAAGTCATTGACTTGCATTTTATGAATCACCAAGGGCCACAGTTTCAGCTAAAAATGGTCTTTACTGTTCTACTGAAGAACAAACATCACCTACATCTTAGATGGCCTGAGGATGAGTAAATTAACAGCAAATTTTCATTTTTTCGGTGAACATGAACGTTGACCTTTAACATGAAGATGATCTTCATTTAAATCAGTGGGTTCAGTTCAGTAATAGTACTTAGTGATTACCAGTTATTGTAATTACTATAATTAGTACATATGTACATGCAGAACAGGACTGTAAAGTTCAGTGCTAACCAGCACAACATAACCGATCATCTGATAGAACAACAACGAACACACATGAAGAGTGATGCCACTGAGCTTTGATGGCTCTGCATCACATCAGTGCTGCTTTACAGAGGAAGCTGTCTGGTGTATCTGGCTGCCCAACATTCTGTCCACTTTCTCTTTCTCAGAGGTCATCATGCAGTGTGAATCATAAGCATATCCATGCGAGCACGAGCAGCAGCAGTGCATGCTGCAGTGAATGAGCTGGCCGGTGGGTGGCGCTGTTGCACAGGTCCGAGTCGCAGCAGTGGATGGAGACTCCAGGCAGTTCCTGCTGCTGGCAGTGGCGTGAGGTGGCACAGCCACTGGTGAGGACGATGCCCAGCGCTGCTGCACTCACACAGAGAGAGAGAGAGAGAGAGAGAGAGAGCGAGAGAGAGAGAGAGAGAGAGCTGTCAGTCACAGAAAACAGCTGCCACTCACTTCTGATCTGCATTGCATCACTGGAGCTCGAGTCTCGAGGCCAGACTCTGAGTCTGATAATTAACCTCATTAATAACGAGGCTCAGGGACTCGTGTGTCACCGTGAAACATCATGCAGTCACTCCACTGAATGTACAGCAAACGTCTCTCCTGATGGCAATCAAATCTGTTTTTGTGGCAGTGAATGAAACTCTATTGACCTTGTTTTAGGCTAAACTCTCGCTGTTGAAGTAATAGCCAGCTAACAAAAATATGCTCTACGAACATTTTGCTAATGTTCCTATTAAGTTACGAAAATGTTACGCCGAAATGTTCTCTGAATGTTCAAAATGTCCAGTTTTTAAATGTTTACAAAATGCTACGAACATTTTGCTAATGTTCCTATTAAGTTACGAAAATGTTATGCCGAAATGTTCTCTGAATGTTCAAAATGTCCAGTTTTTAAATGTTTACAAAATGTTTTTTTTTTCTTGGTTATGTGAACATTAGAAAAAACATTTAATTTTAGGGTAACACTTTAGTTCAGGGGCAAATTCTCACTTAACTATCACTTCACCATGTACACAAGGATTATGACTGAAAATGGTTCTGTATCCATATATGTATAGAAATATAGAAGGAAAACATATACACACTTGGGGAAAAACACTATAATATGGTCAAAATACAGATAACACAAGACAAACAGGTTCAAGAAAATGCAAACTGTGCACTGACTTTCAATTATTCAAGGTACACGTGTGTAGTAACGTGTGCACTAGATAACAAGATAATAAACAGTACAAAAATCATATACTGCAAAACCCATAAGAAGCCAAACGGTTAGTTGATTAACTACAGCAATCAGCTGATCGGATTTAATGAATGAGAACAAATGCAAATTAAATTTAAATCTATATAAAACACTTTTGTAGTTTGAAGTAAAGGTTACTTTGTGTTTCTGTGTACTGAAATTAAATATTTGATGATCTATTTGTAGCTTAGTGCCACTCATTTGTATAAAAAATTAAAAAAAAGCATAAAATTATGATTTAAAAAAACTGTAATTGATGCTGTAGTTTAGCACTCTGTGTTAAGGTCCATCTGGAGATTTATTGTCGTAGTGGGAATTTCATGTTAAATAAAATTCATTTTCAGTTGATAATTCCCTACCAATAGCCTCGAGATGCTGGGATACACCTCATCATCATCATCATCATTATCATCACCACCACCACAATCATACAGAGGACAAACGACTGGAGGATGGATGGATGGTTGGATGGAGCAGTTCTGGAGCCATGAAAATGCATTTGCTTTTACTGTAATTTCAGTTTCTCAAGTTTTTTTAGTTGTTTTATTTCAGTTTGCCAAAATGCTTTTTTTTTACATGTCATTTTTGTTTTAGTTTTAGTCCACTATCATGTCTGTGTTTAGCAGACATGCTGTGTTCAGAGGTGAGTATCAGGGTCCAGCAGTAGAAGGACTGTAACCGTGTTACGCAACGGTCCAGGCGAATAAATGCTTCCTGCTGGGATTAAAGAAACACCGGTCAAGACACAACTGAAAGCTTCTCTCTGCTGTCTTATTCAACACACACTGACGGCTGTCATCAGCAGCTCTCCATTCTCCTGAGCTGGTGGAAAGCAGCGCCTCGTCAGCCGTTTGTTCACACGTCCAGCGCTTCAGACGTCCAGGAGATTGACATGAACATCAGCGCGCTTCATTATTGACTTGCTCGCACTTTAGTGCTTGAGCTGCGTCTGTGTTTGCCTAATGATCACAGACCGGTGTAGTGCCGAAATTTGCACCCTGCCAGATTATGCACCCCTAGTGTTGGTAGGTTTAGGAGTAGGTGTGGGGGAGGGGTTAGGATTAGGGGTGGGGTTGGGATTAGGCAATCAGGTAGCGGCTTCAACGAGGTGGTGCATAATCTGGCAGGGGTGCAGAATTCGGCACACGTCCGGGACTGATGTGTTTCTGAACACAGACAAACTCATCGATTTTCTGTGAATCGACCTGAAGCAACAACACCTACTTCAACTTAAAGTCACAATGAAATCAAAATTGAAAATTCTTATTTTTGAATGGAATACTGTAGTGTTTATTATAAATAATGTATCTGTGCACTTCATTATTTTATTATTATTATACTTGGATTTCAGCTGCGTAACAAGAACATGACCAATTTAAGTTTATAGGACAACTAAACTATCAATTTAAACAAATTTACCATCAACTACAGACGTTGCATCCATCGATTCCGCCATGTTTCTCATTGACACGCCCCCAACTCGGAAACTCGGGGCTTAAAGAAAATGTCAAGTTTCCCACTCGTAATAACGACTTTGTGGTGGCGTTCATGTGCGTTCAACTCGTAAAAACTATCCGACATGACTTGAATGCACCATCTCTCTCTGTTTTGTGCCGTTGATCGTCGTCGTCATCCTTAATAAATAAAACATTTATTCATGCTTGGGTGTCGGCGGTGAATCCAGTGGAGAGAAATCCCCCACCACTAACTTCAAACTGCCATTCAGATCTGCCTCCATTTTGTTTGCAATGCCCCACCTTCCAACGATCCAATCAATTCGGATGAAATCAAGTCCCGCCCTCTCATTTCAGATGTCGTTTCACTCGGATAAACGTCACAGCAGAGAAGAAAAGACAATCGCAACTTCCGTTTCATGCCGACTTTAAATAAGTTCAGGCACTGCCTTAAAATTATAATCAAATATGCTGTACGTGTAATTTCAGCTAAAATCTTGTTTAAATCTTGTCTAACTGAATTTCTTAAAAAATGAAGTTCAAATTGATTCTGTTATTTTCATCAAATAAAGTAAAGTGTTGCATATTGTCTATCAATTTTTACAGTGAATGATTTGTACACGAGATCACCACAGACTAACAATAATTATATTTGTGCGTATGTCGTACAGATGTCAGTTATATGAGGTCATTTCCGCTGAATGTCCAAAGAATATCAGAAGATTAAATTTGTAATCTTTGCATATGTGGGTCAGTGTCGATTCATCCACATAAATACTCTCCTCTCACGGACGACTGACTGACACGCAGTGACCCTGGATTTGAAAACAAGCTCACGGTAAGAAACGCCAGAGATTTTCTTGACTGACTGTTGCTAAAATCATCTGTTTAAAGGTGGGGAGAGTGAACGTGACTCACTGCTCTCGGTCTTGATGCAGAAGCGATGCTTGAAGCCCTTGTGCGAGTGCGTGCACGTGATGACCTCTGGATTAGTGCAGCCCACGTCCACATACTTCTGCCCGTGGAAGACGTTACAGCCGTAACACTGCAGGCCGTCGACTGAGAGGACAGACACATCATCATTATCAGAGAGAGTCGCTCCACTGAAACCACATCAGACCAAACACTGCAGTACATCTGGAACACAGTCCTGAACTTACATGCCATTTCTACTTGATTCTACCCATAAAATGAGCTCAGTCAGAATAAAACAAAATGTATTTACTTTGATTCAGTGATATGAAATAATATTTAGGACTTGAATAAAACCAGTGAATGTAGTTGTAACCATTTTTAGGTTACCATTTCAGATTTCCTTTTTATTATTAGTTTATACAAGAAAATGTGCTATATAGTATGTAAAAAATATAGGACAAATAATTAAATATATACAATAAAACAAAACACTGCGGTTTATATATAATATACGTACATCTATAACACAGTCTTGAATTTGTATACTATTTCTACCTGATTTTACACATAAAAATGTGATTTGTCAAAATGAAATTCAATATAGGTTGATTCAGCAATATTAAATTATATTTATGACTTGAATAAAGCCAAATTCAGGTGTAACCATTTTTAGGTTACCATTTTAGATTTTCATCCAGTGATTTATTTATTTATTTTTGATGCCTTCTTATTGATACTGCCGGTATTTTACCGTAAAAGTCACAGATTTTTTTTTACAGTGTGTGTTGAAATAATGGATAATCAACAGATGGATCACTCTCACTTTCTGCCTAAGCTACAAAAGATAAAAGCTACTAATATATACACAAATTTTATATTACTTATATAAAGTACACCTAATACTTAGGTGATCTTGTTCTTGTTGGTGATGTTTGTATTGATGTGTCAAGTGTTTGTTATTCGGGGTATGCATGGAGATTGGCATTGTATATACGTATATCATGGAATGAAGAATGTGCAAACATACTTGGCAATAAAGCTCTTTCTGATTCTGATAAATTTGAAACTGAAACTATAGAAAGTACTAATACCTTTAATATGTATCTTTTAGCTTTACGAGTACCACCCCCTGACAGCTAAATTGCATGTATAATCATATTACAGAAAAATTATATACTCAAATCACAGTACGTTATGAAAGTTACATTTCTCTGCAACATTTCAGTTGAATATTACAAATGTTATGATGTGTGTTTATGCTCATGTTAAAATGTAATTAAATAAAAGTTTCTATCACGTGTCGTGATGTTTACTAAGTGTAATTTATATGTTTTGTGCCATTAATCCATTTATCACTGCAAGCTACCTTCCTTTCTGCCTCACAGCTTCACCACAGTCTTAGTCACGCCGGATCTGTTTCCTACGTTGTTGTGATTTGATCTGAACGAAAACAGCGTATCCGTGTGACGCAGCTGACACAGAACAGCATACGCTGTTTATGTCCAGCGGATACTCTCCAAAATGGCGCTACAGGGTGAAGCTACAGGGTGACGCTACAGGGTGACGCGGAGGGGAAGAATTGTTAAATAAAGTTATTGTTTTTTTTGCACACAAAAAATATTCTCGTAGCTTCGTAAAATTATGGTTGAACCCCTGGTGTAACATGGATTATTTTACAGATCTCCTTGCTACGTTTCTGGACTTGGGAACATTTCAGTTGTGTTGCTGTCTATGCAGGGTCAGACAGCTCTCAGATTCCATCACAAATATCTTAATTTGTGTTCCGAAGATGAACGAAGGTCTTACAGGTTTGAAACAACATGAGGGTGAGTAATTAATGACAGAATTTCCATTTTTGGGTGAACTAACCCTTTAATGTGACGTAATTTCCCGTAAGGGAACACTGTGAGCATCAAAAGGTTTTTTTTAGAGAATGAATGTTCCAGTCCACTGTAAGTATTTGCAATTGCCCTTCTGAACTAGGGAGCTTCTTGAGACACATCCTACGACTGATGGCCCTCATGCACAGTTTTGCAAAGCAACAAATAATAGAAGAAGAATCTGTAAACAGCAGTGAAGACTGAGCAGCTCTTGTCTTTGATGCTGTTTGTTCAACAGAGCGCTGCAGTGATTATATATTTTTGCCAACCTGTAAGTTTGCATCACTCTGACAAAAACCCAAAAGGATTTTACTATTGGCTTTTGGATTAATGCAGAAAATCAGCTTTGTGACTAACAACAGTTCATGATTCTTACACATTTTGTTCATCAAGAAGATCTTCCTAAATTTTGATTAACAAATTAAAAAAGCTAATCGTAGTCTATAAACAAACTACACCATGGTCACATGACTTCAACATCACCACCATTAAGCTTCAACAACTCTTTCAGTCTTTATTTAAAAACATTTTCCCTGAAAAATTGAGTTAGAATAGTTTGATTATAAATATAATGAGGTGACAGCGACTAGTGAGTAGATGAGTTTACCTGTTCGGTGTGATTATGTTTAATCCCAATGACTTCTGTAGTCCAATTAGACATATGCTAGCAACCACCTTTTCAAGACAAGTAGAAGCTTTAAGGGGGTTTTACTGGTGTATTTTATTTTGTAGAATAAAATGTGAAAATATCTTGAGCTTGTGTTAAACACGGATCTTATTTCAGGTATTTAACCAAAAACCCTTTCAAAAACCCACATATTTATTTATTTATTTATTTATTAGTTGTTTAACAGGGACAATGCAGAATAACATTGCAGATGCTCTACATACAGGCTTCTAGCCAATGGCTAATTTGCAGGTTAGGCTTTTAAAATACAATTAAATATTATAAAAAATGTAAAATAACAAGTACAGTAAACGTAACAAAAATCTAAGACTGTGTACAACCACCAGTGTTCACAAAAAAATAGTTTGAACCATTTTTTGATATTTCTCAGAAAGTTGTTCAACTCTTGTTTGCATTTTCAGTTCAACTGGCAAACTGTTCCAAAGCAGTGTCCCTTTAACTGAAAATGTGGATTGAGCAAATTTAGTTTTTCTCTTAGGCACTATGCAGTTCTGTGTAGTTGCTCCTCCTGTGCCTCTACTACTCTGTTTTACTATTAATTGGCATATACTATCTGGAGCAAGCTTATTGACACATTTAAAAAACATTTTAATAAGAGACAGATTCATAAAATTGTCAAAACTAAGCAAACTGTATTTTTGTAAAATGTTACAAATGATGCCATCTGTTTGATTTCTTGTCTAAAAATGTTAAGGTTTGTTTATAGGGATCTAACAGGTTTGATAGTCAATTGAGAGACCTAACTCCAAACAATCACACAATAAGACATATGTGAGAAGACCAATCGCATGCATATATAACTTAGCTGCTTTAAGTGATAAATACGGTCTAATCATATAAAAGCAATTCAGGTTTGTTATGATGGTTTTACAAAGCCTCTTTACATGCACATCAAATTTTAATTGAGAATCTAAGATAACACCTAAACATTTAAAATCACTAACTTTTTCTATTGCCTTTTGGTCAATCATAATTGTAAAACCACTCATTTCTTTCCTTTTGATTGAGAAACACATTGAAACAGTTTTTGAAGAATTCAAAGTCAAGCAGATCTTTTGCAACCACTGTGAACCACCAGTCATTTCATTTGTTAATATATATGCTGCTAAGTGTGGAGTCTGTGCTGATACATAAATAACTGTGTCATCTGCATATAACTGACATTTAGTTTCCTTACAATAATTTGGTAAGTCATTAATGTATAATGACAACAACAGAGGACCTAAAATTGACCCTTGAGGGAGACCCATCTCATTATTTGGTAAAGGTGATCTTGAGTTATTTATGTTAACACACTGATCTCGAGATTCCAAATATGATCTAAACCAGTTAATTTCCTGGTGGGAAAAACTAAACGTATTCATTTTATGTATGAGTATTTCATGATTTACACTGTCAAATGGCTTTTTGAGGTCCAAAAATACTGTGCCTACCACATTACCACTATCTAAAGCTCCCTTAATAAATTCTGTGAAATAACAGTTTGCCATTTATGTTGAATACTTGGGTCTAAAGCCAAACTGATTACGGTAAAGTAGATAATTTTTCTCTAGATAGTTGATAAGTTGTTCTGCTACCAACTTTTCCATGATTTTTGATATTACAGGGAGTATAGCAATTGGTCTATAATTCTAAACCTCATTTGTTGATCCTGCCTTAAAGATTGGTTTTATAATAGAGGTTTTCCAATATAATGGGAATTTACTATCTCTAATAGACAGACTTATCAAATTAACCAACGGCTTCAAAAATCCAGCACTATATATTTTTTTATAAATATGGTATCCTTTCCAAATATGTCCTTAGCCCTTGAATTTTTCAACTGATTAATAATTTTAAGTACCTTGTCCTCATCAACCTCAGAAATATAAAAGGATGAGGGCGTCTTTTATTGTATATTGAGGAAATTGTACGGGCTCAAAACATATAGCAAGTTCTTTCACAGACTGAATGAAATATCTATTAAATTAATTTAGCAATCTCAGTATTGTCAGTACCATGCTTTCCATTTATATTCAGCTCAAATGGTGGATTTATTTGCCTACCTTCTCGTTTGGACAGTTTATGAATACATACATTTCCTCTTGATTCTGCAATCATTTGCTCAAAATATATAATTTTTGCTTTTCATTAACTACTTTATTTCTCAAATATTTAAAATGTAAAATATCTGTCTGTGTTTTTTATGAGCAAAGACTTTTTCAAAGCAAGATCTCTCATTTCAATTAAATTAATAATATCTGAATTCAGCCATAATAAAGAATGCTCCATTTTGTCTACCTTTTAATGGTTGTGTATACTTCTCAATTATTTCTTCAGTGGTTCTCATCATAATTTCACAATTTTTGTCCAGGTCACTACTTTGTAATACCTTACTCCAATTAATATTCTTCATGTCATTTTCAAATTTTGTAATTTTACTTTTAGAAATACCTACTCCTGGTTTAAAAGTCTGACGAAAGTTACTCTGCAGATGTTTCTTCATCAATTTTCTAACGGATAAAATCATATTATGATAGGACAAACCCGTCAACAAATTATACGTTTTTATTACCCGTTCAGGTTTATTACCTGTTTCAGGATGATGGAACCAGATATGATAAAATGGCTCGTTTCCAAGTTTCAGACTACAAAAATACATCATCTCTGCAGCACTGTATTGACATGCAAAAACTCTGGATAGCATTGGTTAAATAGGTGAACAGCTGTTTGAAACAGATGCTTTGCGTACCATCATATCTCCTCTATTCTATTAGTAACACTTTTACTGTCAGAGACTAAAGAGTAGTAAAGCAATCAGCCTTATTTATGGATTTATTCATCATAACAGCATCTTTTGCCAAAGCAATGGGATGTGGTGTAGGAGAGCATCAGTCCGTGGGAATGAAAGCGACAGTCTGTGAATAGCCGTTCCTGAGCTGAGATGCTACAGCCGCTCGGCTCGTTAAATAGCCAAAGCAAACGCTCCAGGACAGATTTCAGATGCCCAATAATCCCAGCAAATGCTCTTATGAAACCACTTCAATAAAAATCTGTTGAAATGAGTGTAAAGCCCTGAGGACGCGTGTGTGTGTGTCGCTTTCGTGAAGGTGTGTGTGTGGATCTGTTCAGGTGCTGCACGTCAGAACACCACATACTGCTGCAGGTTACACAAAGATCATATGTGCTTACGTGAGTCTGAGTTTAGCATGTACTGAGATCTGGCGTGTGTTTGACCCATTTTTAATGTTAACATTGGAATTATTCATAGTTCATAAAGGATCTATCATACAGATGATAATCAGTACACACTGTTACGGGACAATATGACAGTCAAAAGAGCCAAAGTCATCAATAGAGCCTAAGCATGATCTTCTGTCATAATCCATCAACTCCTATTGATATATCCATTTAATCACAAATATCATGCTGTCAATGCTGGGATGTTGAGAGTGTGAGTCTGTCAGAGTCATAAATCTAATTTATCAAAGCCTTTCCCTTGAATTATTTTTTTTTTTTACATTTTAATGTATATTAACAGAACCTATGCAAACTATATTTATTTTCTTGACCAAAGTCAGTGCAATAAGCATCCTTTGGTTTGCCTCTATTATACAGTTAAATCTTTGTGAATTTGCAAAAAAAAAACTGTGCCATTAGATTTGCAGCTGCTCGCACTTTTAAGCACATCGTTATTTTTAGTATTAGGTGTAAAACAGACTGTAAAATGTCGTCATCATTATTTATTTATTTTTTTACATTAAAGAGCTATTTCTATCAGATTTAAGAAATACAAATTGTTTTAGTGGTATACAATAATGTATTTTGGTTGATTCGGCGATATGAAGTAATATTTCTGAGAGCTAGTTTAGATGTTCAGTGCACACATTATTATTCAACTCTAAATAAGGAAAGTGACTTATTAAGCTAATTATAAACAGTACTCAACGCAACCTCTATAAGTGGACCTTTTGCATTTTCAAATTTTAGAATAAAAAGAAAACATGATTTATGGTCATGAATCGTTTATCCAATTGCCTAAATGTCCCCAAAATAAGGTTTGGTCGGATTCAACTCGTGTTCTCAGTGTTTGTCACACTTAACTCACTTCTAAGGACAGTTACACACACACACACACACACACACACTCACCCTGTGTGGAAAGCACTGCTAATGCTAAAGTGAACCCGAGCCCGTAGAGCAGCAGCGCGTGTGAAGTCATCAGTGTCTGTCCGCTTGGGCTCCAAGCGCATCTGAGATCCAGCGTAGCTCCAGGGTCCGTCAGAGAGGGAGCAGCATCGCCTCCTGATGCTGTGTGCGCGCCTCAGAGACGTGTCTGGAGGTGGAGAGCACGTTCCTCCTGCTCTCTCTCTCTCTCTGTGCTGTGTGTGTGTGTGTGATCAGAGGCTGCGATGATCACACTAATGTGAGTGTGTGTGTGTGTGTGTGTGTGTGTGTGTGTGTGTTCATTCTACTTTCATCTAGCAGAGACATTCCATCTAATCAAGAATTAAAAAGTAAATCCTTTCTTAGAGTCTGTAATGCTGTGGATAAGGCAGCTTTTCCATAAGCCTCCTCTCACCAGCGCAACATATGGTCTCTTTCTCTGATATTGAGAGATATATTTACACAACTCATGACATATTTCACCTAGCAGGGCTTTGGCTTCTTCTAAGCGGGTCATTGAGTCTCAGCGTGATCAAATGGAGACTCTGCTGAGTAAAAAATGACTCTTTGTGTTTTGTTTTTGTTCCACTTTCTGGAAAAACACAAATTTGAACATTAAAGCTACTCTATGTCATTTGTTACCTTGAAATATCAGTTTCAAAATCATTCTGATGGTACAGTGTCTTATAAAAAGGCAAACGTTTTCTGTTTCTTTCCCAAACGTTTGTTCTGGCAGTGTTTAAGTTTAGTAAACGGGTACGAAATACCGCGATTCAAGAGCGGATTGCTTTAGGGCAGCAACAAATGCACGTATACAGCGACCCACTACAAATACGACAGTGATATATTTACGACAGTGAATTCCACTCATATGGAACGATATTCCACACAATTTTCAAAAGGAATTGCAAATTGTATTTTCAAATACGTTTTCCATATGTGGACGCATCAATTGTGACATAATCCAAATGCAATTGCAAATTGCAATTGCAAATCGCTACATTTGGGGTAAAAAAGACAGAATTATGTATTGTCCCAAGAAGGTTGCACTGTCTGTTCGTTCACACAGGTACGAAACTGATTGGTAGCTGCCTTTAGCGGAGCCTTTACCGATTACCTCCATTGATCAGAGCATTCGGCACGGTCGTCTGTGAGTGACGTCACCTCCCAATACAAACACGCCCCCTCGTATAGTCCCGCCCCTGATGATGATTGGCAGCTTTCCATGTAGACATCGGAAATTCAAATGCAAAAGGAATTGCGATTCCATTTGAGTTTTGGCAGGTTACATGCGCGACGCAGCGAGAGTGAAAAAGCAGACGTGGTAATTCATATTGCTATTTAAATATGACAGGCTCGTAACTCCTAAGACATGGGAAATACAGTTGCAAATGGACTTTGCTTTTTCATTTGAAATTTAGCAGTCACTGTGCGTTCGCGAAAGCGAAAATGCAAACACTAATGCAGGATTTGCAATTGCATTTGGATTATGTCACAATTGATGCGTCCACATATGGAAAACGCAATTGAAAATACAATTTGCAATTCCTTTTGAAAATTGTCTGGAATATCGTTCCATACACTCACTTAACTATAGGGGTCTCTAAAGTCGCAAAACTACATAAACATACAGTTGCTTTAAATAAATAAACGTAAAAATATGCCCCTGTTCCTACCTGATCTGACCATTAAAATGTAATGTATCATTGTTTGCGTCGTTTTCAAAAATAATTTTGACTAGAAAAAGCAGTCGTGGTAAAATGCTGATAAACAGCCAAATGTGACGCACAATATACATCAAGTTTCTGCATGCCAGCCCTAAACATACTATTGAACTATAGTGGAAGAATTATGTTCAGATAATTCATGTTAATACATGTAATGCACTGAAAAAAATGGTAACCTAAACATGGTAAACTTTAAATTAACTTTTTTTTATTCAATTCTATAGTTAATATCACTGAAGCAACCTAAATACATGAATTTATACCAACAAAACTAAGGTTAAACCAGTTAGAAATAACTCTTTAAAGGTAACAATTGCCACTTACTGCTTTATGTAGCTCCAGACAGTCTCAGTCGCCAGCAGAAGAGTGTTTTAATGAACTTTTGTCATGACAGCAGCTCTCAGAAGAACATGAAGCACAAGAGATAAATGTTAAATTGCTTCATTGTTGTCCTTACCATCTGCTCATCTGTTCACACTTCAAAATAAAGATCCTTTATCGGCACTGATAAATCCTTAACTTTCCATTGCACTAAAGGTTCTTTATAGTGGAAAAAGATACTACAGATTATTATTGTTCACGCTTGACTGATTGCACTGACACTATTGGAAGAGAGCTGAACTGGATGATGACATCACTGAATCATCAATGAACTGACTTTAGCTGGAAAAATTATTCTGTTATTGTCTTGCATTATTGGCAATCTATTTTCCTGTTTAACACTGTAAAGCTGCTTTGACACAACCAGTATTGTATAAAGCGCTATACAAATAAAGGTGACTTGACTGGACTTGACTTAAGAAAATAATGGTTCTTTTTAAAGAACGGTTCACTGTATTTTGTGGAATCAATAATGGTTCTTCACTGTGAAAACCCTCTTTTGGAAGTTTAATTTTAATGAGTGTATGAGCTTCATTGATACTCACACCATCACTGATGGACTGAAGCTGAATGCAAAGTTTGCATTCAAGAGGATTCAGCACACCTTAATAAAAAAAACACAGTTCATGTTCCATAATCGGTCAGATTTCTCCAGACATTTGAATCTCTGCGATTTCACAAACAAAATGACCCGACTTTCCTGCAACAGCTCTGTGCTTTTCTGGTGCAAAGCTGATTTTGTTGAAGTGATCTGGAATGTGACTCACAGTAATCACTTTGCGAAATCAAAATGGACTACAGATTGAGGATTGTCCATGTCAGATTCAAAACCTCTGATGAAATCTCAGCACAACCACTGTCCGGTTCTGCCAAAGGAACAAAAGAAGAGCAGCAATTACATTTGAAAACTGATGAAATACACTCCTGTATCTACTCAAATTCAATACAATAGAGGATATCGGTGGCCCTTCATCACAGCTGTTCACAGTTATCCACCCCAAGTATCTTACTACATTATAAGTGTGTTATTACATTATAGTTAACCGCAGAGACTTGCAGAGCCCAGGTATTTTTTAATTTTGCAGATGATTTTATCCAAAGCTTTAATCCAAAGCAACATACAACAGTTATTATCAGTTATTATACAACAGTCATTATTATTGATTGCTACAGAAACACCCTCTTAAGTTGTGCCATGTCTTTCAGTACTGTGGATAAATGTCAGTTCCCTTTCGAACGGTCTCTCCTGTTGCGTCGCTGACGCTTATGGGGAAGCATATTGTAGTAGTAAGAGAATATGTTTGCGGTCGTAATGGTGACAGTAGTGCACACAAAATAGTATCTGTTCCATGTTCCGGCGCGGTTAGCACTCACACTGCATGCGTACCGCACCCGAGCCCAACCGAACCGTGCCCTGGCCCACCTCTTCCAACCGTGCCAGGAACGAACCACGCTCAAACGCGGCACGGAGCGCTCACACTAGTCAAACGAACTGGGCTTTGGGGGTCAAATGCGCTCGGGCACGGTTCAAAACGCCTGTACTTGCAAAGTTACTTATAGCCAGTAGAATGTCTGTTGGGAGACCATGACAATAAAGAGTTAGCAGATATTAAGCAAACAGTTACTCTGAGAGTTAGTAGACATGTAGGTGCAACATTACTTATTGTCAACAGAATGTTCAAAAGGGACCATCAAAATAAATTGTTACGAAAGTTTGTGCTCGCTCTCTATCCCTCCACTTAACACCGAGCGATGGAAGCTTCATTCAATCTGGGCCCGTCCTTCTTATTCAGTGCGTGCCCAAGCAAACTACTGCTGTGATAGCGGACCCACACACTTCTTCTCTCCTCATTACCACAAATGTCAGTTCCCCGCCCCGTGCGGCGAACTTCCATTTGAAAAACTAGAATCACTTGCCATCCGGATTCAGGCTTGGAAAGCTATCCCAGATGTGTCAAGTTGGGTTCTAAAAACCATAGAACGAGGCGACTCACTCCAGTTCATTTGTAGACCACCTTGTTTCAGAGGTGTTATTCAAACTTTGGAACGGGACCAAGATGCTCATGTTCACCGGTCCGAAATACAATTCCTCTAGCGAACAGCGAGTCAGGTTTTACAGCTGCTACTTCCTCATTCCCAAGAAAGATGGAGGACTCAGACCCATTCTCGATCTCAGACATCTGATCCACTCACTTATGAGACGGCCGTTCAAGATGTTAATGTCACGATCTCGGTGGAGTCTGCCTAGGTTTTGTTGTCCTGTGTTCGTTGTTGTGTGCTTTGTTGTTCTGGCCTTTGTTTTGACAGCTTGCCATGTGCTCCGCTGTCATCGTGGTGTCTAACCCCGCCTCTCTTGTTGTCCCTATTAGCTAATTCTCCCTCCTCACCTGCACCCTGTTCAGTTCTGATTATCTCCCCTTTATGCCCTTGTGTTTGCGGTCTTGTGTCAGTCTGTGATGCTTTGTTCTCCAGTTCATGTCTTCGATCTCCAAGTTGATGTTTTTACCAGCTAGTCTTTTTTATGTTGTTGTTGTTTATCGCTCTACTCTTGTCGGTCTAGCATTCCTGTGTTCCTTCGAGGACCACACACATGAATTTTTGGACCTAGCATACCACACTCACTTTCCGGACAGTTCACTTATTGCCTGCTCTGACACGACCTTGGACACAACCCTCTCTGCCAGTTCCACCCTGGTCTCTTGCTCCACAACAGTCTCCAGGCCCTCTTCCACTCCATGGGCCTGACCCACTATTCCTCTCCCTGTTCCGCCTTCACTCCACCCACCCTCCTGGACTTTTGTTGTGTATTTTCTGTTTTTTTTGGAGCATCTGGAATCTGCTCCTCAGGTGGGAGGCTATGTTACATGTTCCCTGTGTTTGTTCTGCCCCTGTTTGCTTTGTGCCTTGTCCCTTGTTAGTTGTCATGGTAATTAATCAGCCACACCCCTTTCCTTGTTTGTCGTCATAGTTACTCATTGGTCCTTTTGTTCTCCAGTGTATTTAAAGCCCTTGTGTTTCTCTTGTGCTTTGTGAGTTGTTAAATGTTATGGTTGCTGTTCCATTTGTGTTTCTGTTCCTGTTCTCAGTGTTTGTTGTTCTTTGTTTACTTTGTCACCTAATTAAACTACCTGCAAAAATATCTTCACCTCTGCTTGTTTCCTCCAGTCCCCACAACGTAAGAGTTACAAGAGGGCAAATTTAACTCCCTGAAAGAGGTCAAAATAGTGTGCTGAGGATCTTAAAAAGCACTTTAATTTTAACTATTAAAATACCATATGTGTAAAAACTATGCATTTAAGCATTGAAGCATTTAAATGTTGCTGCACAGCTGAGTATTTGTATCATTCCGGCATTTGCTATTCAGTCAGCTCTTAGTCTCTTAGGCTTGACTGAGACCTGGATTAGACCCGAAGACTTTCTAAGGCCCCGTCCACACAGAGACGCATTTCATCCAGACAGATCCGGCGTTTTGGGAGAGTGAAACCGCTATTTTTTGAAACCGGGTCCCAAAGTGGATAAATCTGAAAATGACGCCCTTGCGTTTTCGTGTGTACAGCGAATCCATATATTTTCTGAAACGATGATGTCATCAGCCCACGTCTAGCTCCTTGTCAGATACTGCTATGTCACCTAACAGCAACAAAAACATGAACAAACACTGAACGATTGTCTTTTTATTAACTAACATTAACAAAGATTAATAAATGTATTTTCCAATGATAATTTGTATACCACACGAAAGGTTTATGCGCATAGTCCAAGTCTTCTTCTCCGTTTTTAGTGTATCTCTGTGGCAGAATTACAGCGCCACATACTGGTCTGGCATGTATACTACATCGTTTTTTGTCGGTTTCATGGTTTCGTGTGGACGCAGATATTTCTTGAAACGAGGGAAAAAAAAGATCGGATAGGGAAAGCTCTGGCTTCGTGTGGACGTAGCCTAACAACTTCTCTTTCTCTCACACCCCCCATCAGTTTGGGTGAGGTGGGGGTGCTGGTCTCCTCATTTCCAAAAGCTGGAAATATCTCACATGATCTTTTAATTTCAACAATACCTCCTTTGAATGTCATGCTGCTACAGTCACACTCCCTGTAAAACTCCACATTGTAGTTATTTATCGCCCTCCAGCTCAGCTGGGCAACTTCGTAGAAGAACTGGATATGCTGCTGTCCTCATTCCCTGAGGATGCCAGCCCTCTGGTACTTTTCGGGGACTTCAACATCCACCTTGAAAAGCCACATGCTGCTGACTTCCACTCGCTTCTAGCCTCTTTTGACCTTTGGCGACTCAACACCACATGTACTTATAAATCAGGTAACCAGCTTGACCTTATCTTTACACACAATGTATCACAAATAACATCTTGGTTAAACCTTTGCACGTCTCACATCATTTCATTATCACTTTTAATCTACATCTACCTTCCTTCACACCACCATCCCCTCTGCCAGTTTCATTTAGACAAAACCTAAGGTCTCCTTCTCCTTTTTGACTTTTCTCTGTGGTATCATCCTCTCTCACCACCCCCACACATTTCTCATCATAAGATTTGAATTGTGCCACGGATATGTCATTTTCTATACCCTAACTACCTGCTTAGACAATATCTGTCGTCAGACCAGCACGTTCTACTCCCTCCAAACCCTGGTTATTCGATGTCCTCTGCTAACACCGGACTCAGAGCAGTGGAGAAAAAAATGGTGCAAATCAAAAGATTCAGCTGATCTCATTAGGTATCAGTCACTGCTATCCTCGTTCTCCGCTAAGGCCAAAACTTCCTTTTTCCATGACAAGATCAACAGCACATCAGACACACACAAACTCTTCAAAACATTCAATTATCTCCTCCATCCCCCTCTGCTACCTCCCACCACCTCTTTAACAGCTGACGCTTTTGCTAATTACTTCACAAACAAAATTACTTCCATCAGCAGTCAGTTCTCATCTCCACACACCCAGGAACTCACATCAAACATTCACACAGCTGACCTTCTTTCCTCTTACAGAGGAAGAAGTCTTTAAAGTCCCCATGAAATCAAAATTAAAGTTTTTTGGGTGTTAGTATCAATATGTTAGTCTTAAGGTTATATATAAGGCAGTGTGCTCCAAAACAGTGACAAAATTTGCATTTAGAAGATATAAGCATTCAAAGCTTGCAGTTTGTCACTTCCGCCAAAACGGCTCAACTTTTTTTTGACGTCGCATCGTACTTCAGCTTCTCATCAAACTTTCTGTCCAATCAAATGCTCTCTAGAATCCGAAGCGCCTGCCCCCTACACTATAAAATAGACGCTGAAGCCGCGGCTGAAATCGGTTACTTGTCCACAAAATTAGTATTTTCTGTACAGTGAATGGCACGTAGTGCACTATATAGGGGACAGGGAATGATTCAAACAGTGTAAATATGCTTTCCATTGAGGATAAAAATAAGTCTGGTTTGGCGCTGTGCCACGCTAACCACCGCACCGCACACACACTCTGCTCTGGTCCAGAGACACGATAGCACAGAGCGGATCACATGCGCGAGTCGGCGCAGACCACAAAATGTATCGGAGCTATTTGAGTTCTACACAGAATGCTATATTTTATAGCAATATGGATGACATTGTGGCTGGCATACCCTGTCAAATGCGGCTTTACGGAGCTCAACGGCTCTGAACCAAGCTGTGATATAAACGAACGCTATTGGCTATTTTAAAAAGGGGCGGGGCTGCTTGATATGTCCCGCCTTGTCTTCCTGTTTCAGTTAAAATGACATCAACACAGAGTAACGCTGCGTGTTTCTAAGCATTTCAGGGGACCTTTAAACTTCTCCTCTCCAGCCACCCTACCACGTGCCCTCTAGACCCCATCCCCTCACATCCCCTACAAACTGTTTCTCCTGCACTTCTGCCATCACTCACACACATCATCAATGCATCTCTTCTCACAGGCAGTTTTCCCCCACACTAGACACCTCACTTGTTGAAAGCTACAGGCCCGTCTCTCTCCTCCCTTTCATAGCAAAATCACTCGAACGCACTGTTTTTAACCAAGTGCCTTTCTTTCACAGAACAACCAGCTGGACAATAACCAATCTGGATTTAAAAGTGGCTATTCAACCGAAACCCCCTTGCTGTCAGTCACTGAATAGCTATGGAGTGCAAGGGCTGCGTCCAAATCATCGGTTCTCATTCTACTAGATTTATCTGCTGCTTTTGTCACTGTGAATCATCAGATTCTTCTGTCCACCCTCTCATCACTGGGCATCACAGGAACTTCATTTCGCTGGTTTGACTCTTACCTCACAGGTAGGTCCTTTAGGGTTGCATGGGGAGGGGAGGTATCCAAGAAAGTGGGTAGTTCCACAATTAGTTCTGGTACTATGAAAAGGTTCCCGCGGTGCGAAAGGCCCTATTAACTGGTCACAGGGATCAGTTCTCAGATCCCTCCTCTTCTATACACCACATCACTGGGACCCATCATACAGGCACATGGTTTTTCCTACCATTGTTATGCTGAAGACATGCAGCTCTACCTCTCGTTTCAACCAGATGATCCAACGGTACCTGCACGGATCTCAAGACTGCAAAAAACTTACACAGATCACACTGGAAAGAACATCACCTGCAGCTTAACCTGGATAGGTTAGTCTATGTGGAAATGGATTTTTTTCTTCACAATTATTTCTAAGCCTTAACTGGCGCAAAATACAGTTTATCACAAATCACATCAGGTCATCTGTAATGTATCTGCTTGTTTTACACTCTTTGGCCACCAGGTGGTATTGTGAGCAAATGAATAAAAGCACACCCTGTTTATTTTCTTTATTTTGCAAAAGCACAATGTTTTGTTGATATTGTGAGTGTACACAAATAAAAGTAGACCCTTTACAGATTTAAATGCTGTATTACTCTTATATGTACGATCAAGTATGAAGGAGCATTTTAGTTCTTTTCGCTGTCATCATTCAAATCTGCAAAAATTTCCGCCGCCGGAACTGTCGACCACAGGAGGTTAATGATTACAGCTGGATCTGCAAACACCTATTTTTATTCATTTTCTTTGTTTAAACAAGCATCTCTTAAACAGCTTATGTTTTCCTTTGTCACATGAGATTATTCATGAAAAATATGTTGTGGATTTCGTATGAATTGATGCGATTTGATTTGTAAAAATAATGTACGAATATGATTGTACAAATTCATATGAATACACCTTTGTCAGGATAACAGCATGTTCAATGTTTGACAGGAGTGAAAACGAGGCTGTGAGGGACAGAAGGCCAGAGCCACTTGTAGTTCCCTTTCATGGGAACTTCGAACTGCGTCCTCTAGGGGTTGCTATGGGGAACGCCTCGTCGTGACCCGTGTCTGAAGCATACATTGAAAAAACACCAACTCGTTGGCCGGCGACAGCCATGACGTCACTAC
>NW_015555799.1:22315-27541 GCF_001515605.1 Sinocyclocheilus anshuiensis | reverse complement strand
TCCTCTAGGTTTCTTGCCATGCTGCGGACGCAAGCTTCAGACGAAGAAGTGAATGATGTGTGCTCCCGGCGCCTATTTATACTATAGTCGCACCGGTAGTGACGTCATGGCTGTCGCCGGCCAACGAGTTGGTGTTTTTTCAATGTATGCTTCATACACGGGTCACGACGAGGCGTTCCCCATAGTGACCCCTAGAGAACGCAGTGTCTCGTTCCCTACTCAGGGAACCATGGTTACATAAGTAACCTGAGACGGCATAGGTGAACGAGGTGTTTTTGTTTAGGGCGCCACCAGATGGATGGAAGAAAAGAACATTTAAAGGGATAGTTCACACAAAAATGAAAATTATGTCTTCATTTACTCGCCTTCAAGTTGTATCAAACTGTTAGAAGTTTCTTTCTTCTGCTGAACACAGAAGATATTCTAAAGAATGTGGTTAACCAAACAGTTGACGGTAGCTATCGACTTCCATAGTATTTTTTTCCCATAAAATGGAAGTCAACTGTTCGGTAACATTATCTTAATCAAATGGATCAATCGCTATCTTAGCTGTATTATATGTCGTGAATTGAATATACTGGGAAGGTCATAATTCCATTAAAGCCTTTGTTTTACATATAGAATTATAGGGCAAGGTTTATTAAAATCATATTTGTGTAACTGAAAGACATTAATATGAGATATTTTTGTTTTGTTTGTTAATAGCAAAGACTATAGAATATGCTTTATCACAGTCAGCGTGTCGTCACATCCGGCTCTGATTAGCAGCGTAAAGGTATTTCTGCCTGCATTATCGTAAGTATTGTGAAGAAAATTAATTTAATTTAGTTGGACTTCGCAATAAACGTCAATATTTAAAACTGTTTGTTTTTAGTGATGCCCTAACATGTATGTCACCCTTCATTTTAATGTGTAACATTAAGTAACGCCGCTGTTCCTGGTCATGAGATTAATGAATAGCAGCTGCTGCTCAAGTTACTCCCAGAGGAATAATCGGACTGATTTAAACTTATTTTTAATTTTATTTTCTTTATTCTTGCATTATATTTATTATGATTAACCTGCCGTTTTTCTATAATGCTATTCAATCATTGCACTCAATCACGCAGGATATGACTTAAGACGATCAATGTAATTATTTTTGAATAATCGTCCATGGGCTGGATATATTTGTTTATTTGAACAACTTTAATTTGATGTAATTATTGAGGATTGCATGGTAAAATGTAAGTGCATGAAAAATGTGAGCATTATTGTTTAATACAACAAGTGTCACAGTCATGGACTTCTTTTGTGTTTTCACTTAGTTTCTGTTGTCCTTTGGTTAGTTCATTCAGTTCACCCGTGTTTGATTAGTTATCATCCTCACCTGTCTGTCTCTCTTTATCTCACCCTACTTAAGTTCCCCTTTCAGTTCAGTTAGCGGCCGGTTATCAGTTGTGTATGCTGCTTGTGTTACCTTGTGTTTTGTATGAATCTTCATCATCTTGGATTACCATTAAATGTTATTGGAATTACCTTCATCTTCGTGCGCCTCCCTTCACAAGAGCGTGACAGAATAACCGGCCAAACAAGGAGTTAAGCAGCATGTTTTTCCCCATTTGTTTTTCGTTTTTTTAAAAGTCTTTTATTTAATTTTTTTTGTTATGGATCACCCCAACTTCCTCCTCCTCCTGCTGGAGCAGGAGGAACTTTCCCTCGAGGACCACACCGGAATATTCCTGGACATTTCCCATAGAACCAGCTACCCAGACGACGTTCTCTGCTCATTCTACATTGCGAGCCTCAACATCGCGTGCAGAGCGCAGTTGTCCGGGGAAGGTCCTCGAGGGAGCTTCACCGCGTTTGTGGAGTGGGTGCTGGTGAGCAACGGAGCCTCATTCACCGTTGGCCACGCTGATGAGGAACTCACTAGCCCCACTCCGGACCCAGAGCCCAGCCAACCGTCACCCCGCTGCGAAGAGCGTTTGCTAGAGCCCACCGCAGACGAAGAGCCAAAGCCCGCCGCGACTGACAAGCCGTCGCCAGAGAGGGCAACAGAGCTGAGGATCGCCCCGAAGCCAGAGCCTCATGGATCGACTAACCAGGTGCGAGAGCCGGCAACAACACATGCGACGGTGGATGTAACAGTGGAGAGTGAGGGCGCGGAGGAAAACCCACCCACTGTACCACCGCTGAGGGTGAACTGAGGCAGGACTCAGGGGATTTAATTGACTTTGATTCAGAACTACCCAGTCTTCCGTCATCATCTGAAATCTCTGTCTGTCCTGTTATGGCCAAGGAGGCCGTTTTCGAACTGTCTATCTGCCCCGAACAGTCTGTCTGCCCCTTCATGACTTTGGAGGTGCCCAAACTGTCTTTCTGTCCTGAACTATCCGTCTGTCCTGTCTCGACCATGGAGGTCGTTACCCTATCTCTGGCGCTCCCAGTGCTGGGAGTGGCCATCTGGTGTGTGCGGGCAGCACACACCATCCCTGAACCCCCGAACTGCTCAAAACTCCCACCTAGCCTCCCTCTCTCACCACCTCTTCATTAGTCCTCACCACCGCCTCCGCTGTCCCCTGTCAACCTCTCAGCTCACCCTCCCATAACACCCGATGTACTTGCTACATCGTTAGAATAATGACATATATGCTAATATTAGTCTGTTTCTTTCTTATTCCGAGGTCACCGTAGCCACCAGTTCCAGTCTGTATCCAGATCAGATGGTGGATCAGGACCTAGAGATGACCTCGACAGCCATGAATGTCAGTGGAGACCAGGACAACTACATAAGCCCCAGAGACAGATCCCCAGTAAAGACCTTGTCTCCTAGACGGCCACCGGGACAAGACCACAGGGACCAGTTGAGTCCTCTGCTCAATGTGACTTTGCTGCAGCCTGGACTTGAACTGCTGGTTTGGTCTGGCCAGGGGAGAACTGGCCCCCCGACTGAGCCTGGTTTCTCCCAAGGTTTTTTTCTCCATTCTGTCACCGATTTTGGTTCCTTGCCACTGTCGCTTCTGGCTTGCTTAGTTGGGGACACTTAATTTCCAGCGATATCGTCGACTTGATTACACAGATACTATTTAAACTGAACTGAGCTGGATGATGACATCACTGAATTCTAGTGTTTACCATTGTAATTTTGCATTAATGACACACTATTTTCGTAATTAATGCTGTACAGTTGCTTTGACACAATCTGTGTTGTTAAAAGCGCTATATAAATAAAGGTGACTTGACTTGACTTGACTCAGCCCACCATCTGTGATGTGGGTTTACCGCGGGTCTGCCAGTCTCCATCGGCGTCGTGGCTGGAGGATCCCTTATCTCCAGCTCCAGCCTCTGAGTCCCAGTCTCCGCCTCGGCCCGTCGACCCAGTGGCTCCACCATGGCTCCTAGCTCCCTCCTCTCTACCGTGGCCCATCAGTCCACCAGCTCGGCCGGACTACCTCATCCCTCTGGCTCCACCTTGGTCAGTCGTGGAGCCGCCATCGCCTCAGGACTCCACTCCTCTGGCTGCACTCGTCGATCTGTCCCAACGGCTCCGTTGGGCTCCTCCCTCGCTCCGGCTCCACTGCGGCCTTCCGGATCCCCGACTACGCCTCGGTTACCTGAGCCATCTGCTCCACCTTGGCTCCATTCCACTCCATTCTGGCTCCACTCCACTCCATTCTGGCTCCTCCCTCCATCTGATCCGTCATGGTTCCTTCCTCCGTCGTCGCCACCTTGGTCATCAACTTGCCTGCCCTCCGCCATCCCCTGTTACCTTCCCAACTGCGTCCCCTCTGTCTCTCCTTTGTTTTTGTTATGGCGCGAAGTCACGCCTGGCTGGAGGGGGGGGGTACTTTTGAGTTTTCATTTAGTTTCTGTCATCCTTTTGATTAGTTCATTCAGTTCACCTGTGTTTGTTTAGTTCTCATTCTCACCTGTCTGTCCCTCGTTATCTCACCCTACTTAAGTTCCCCTTTCAGTTCAGTTAGCGGCCGGTTATTAGTTGTGTATGCTGCTTGTGTTACCCTGTGTTTTGTATGAATCTTCATCATCTTGGATTACTATTAAATGTTATTGGAATTACCTTCGTCTTCGTGCGCCTCCCTTCACAAGAGCTAGACAATAAGTTTCCCACAAACCTTTAATTTAATCATCCAAAACAGTCTTTAGTCGTAATTAATAATTTATGCTTTGGCTAATTGGAATGTTCTTTTACATTATATGCTGTTTGTATTGTTTTCTTGCAGTTCTGCAATAAAATAAGGTGGTCAGACTCTGAAGTACTGCGCATAGGCATACATAAGACTTGCGCGCTCCCCTTTAAGTCACGAAATATACGTCGGAATATCATGAAACAATCTTCCTTGGTTTCACAATACTCAATAAATGATTGTAAACTGCGTTGTCTTTAGAAGACATATCTGTGCTGAATTTAACATAAATCACAATACCGTGCTACGGGCACAGCCATTGATACAGGCTGCAGCAGAATTTTTTTCGCGCTACTATTTGAAACGTCCGCTTTTCGAACTCGAAAGTGTGATAAAGGTCTAATTAATTCACTTAACATTCTAAGTAAACTAAACCATTACTGCGTCCCAATTCGCATACTATCCGTCGTCAATAGTATTCGAAATTAGAATTAGTATGTCCCAAATCCAGTGGTGGAAAGAGTACTAAGAACTTGTACTTAAGTAAAAGTATTGCTGCTTAAGGAATAATTTACTTGAGTACAAGTAAAGTACTGAAAAATAATATGACTCAAGTAAGAGTAAAAAAGTAGTTTGCTGAAAAACTACTCAAGTTACTGCGTTACAAAGTACTTTAGTATTATTTTTCTATTTTTACCCCAAATTAGATGATGTGAGCATTATGGAGCAGGGTTAACCCTAACCCTAACACTCATGTACTGTAATGCTTGTTTCACAAGTGAGACCCAGGAAATCCCTTATGGACAAATGCATCAGATATTACTACAGCTTATATCGTTATCGAAGAAGGTGTACCGTCGATAAATATCGATACCGTTTTATCGCCCAGGCCTAATTTTAACCCATACCTAGGCTTGGGAATCCAAAATCTATTCCAATTCTGGAATAAGATGCTTAAGGTCAGGAATCGTCTACTTGTTATAAAATTACAATTTCGATTCCTTTGTGCACATTTTAATATAACTTTAAACTAGGGCTGCACGATAAATCGCATGCGATATTTAATGCGCATCTTGTCAGAAAGCCGGTTCTGTAATCA
>NW_015555799.1:21965-22270 GCF_001515605.1 Sinocyclocheilus anshuiensis | reverse complement strand
TGACAAGATGCGCGTTAAATATCGCATGCGATTTATCGTGCAGCCCTACTTTAAACCATTTAATCACAAGCAGACTCGTGCTCATTTTTCTGTCCTGCACACATAGGGGCATAGCCATCATTTCAGAAATGAGGAGGGACAGAAATTAAAAAAAAAATAAATAAATAAATAAAACTTGTCTAATTGACAGGCTTTATTTTTTTCTTATGTCTTTTAATTGGCTAATAGATCAAATACACTGCTGGACGATAACCAATAAATTGTATTCTATTATTAGTTTTTCTGTATTTTCCTAATGACAATTT
>NW_015555799.1:21198-21664 GCF_001515605.1 Sinocyclocheilus anshuiensis | reverse complement strand
GTCAGAAATGTCAATTGTTTGGGGGGGGGGTTATTTTTTCAATTTTTGCCATTTTTATCACAGAATAAATCAGAAAATAGCCTATATTTTCTAATTTCTAAACAAAAGCTACTGTAATAAATGTTATGTCAATTAGCACTGCATTATTCATATATATTTATTACCTGGAAATGACCTGAAATGACCTTTTTTTAGCTACAGCGACAGCAGGATGCCTTTGTCCATTCCAATCCATTAGGGATTTCCTGCATGTTAACTATAATAACTGCAAGTTATTATATATTACTTCTACGAGGCCGTTTTGGACTTTCTGCGAGAGAGCGCCCTCCGGCTTTGAGTATGAATGAAACATACACTGCATGAGAGTGTTGAGCACTCCGTAATGTTCACATTAGTGATGGGAAGTTCGGATCATTTTACCGACTCGGACCTTTGAGTCTCGTTCAGCAAAATGAACGAATCTTTT
>NW_015555799.1:17617-20429 GCF_001515605.1 Sinocyclocheilus anshuiensis | reverse complement strand
TTTCTGGTCTCAAATTGTAGCTTTTTACTTCTTATGGTTTATAAATGTGTGAATTTCTGTCATTATGGTTCTTTTCCATAACACTGAATGTTGTAACAAAGGTAACAAAGAGTTGGTTATTATTATTAAGTCTCTTTCCGGCTCAGACTGCATAGGGTAAGCTTATGGGTCTGTCACGTGATGAACGATCGACTCGAAAAACCCGAAGACTCGAGAGATGAACTAATCAATTCTCTTTCCGGCTCAGACTGCAAAGGTTAAAGCTTATGTGGCTGTCACGTGATGAACGAATGACTCGAAAAACCCGAAGACTCGAAACAGGTGAACTACTTGACTATTTCCAGTACAGAACCTATATGATGTTGCGGATGCGCGACTGAACGAATCACTCCCCGAGACGACTCGTTCTTCCCGAGTCACATTAAAGATTCGTTCAAAATGAACGAATCGTTCAAGAACGAACCAACACTAGTTCACATCGTCTCGTTTTGGATGTGAATAAATCGTCCGGTCTATCGGGTTTCTTCGCCGATGTGCACACACATCTAAATCACGCACACAGAAAAAAGTGATTTTAAAATGTATCTGATTGACAGATAAATCACGGTTGATCTATCAGTCAGATGCACGTAAAATGCATGCGCTCTTATTTCAGTGTTGTTGTTAATGTTGAGGTTATTTTAGCTTCGTACATTTAGTTTAACTGCACTGTTAAAGAGGGCGATTTTTTTTTTATCATTCAACTCAACTGTGTGCATGTATTTTAGACACATTGTTCTTGCTCCATCCATGCAATAACTGTCCTTCTATCAACCGAGTTTTCTATTTACTTATACTGCTGTGTGCGCTGGTAATATCGACCCATTTCAGGAGCTGACAAAATTATGATTTAAAATCAGAGCATAGCTCACATTCACTAAAATACTGAAACGCTAATAATGCTGATTCAAAACAACAACGCCGGCGATTGACAGTCAAAGCTAAGTGCTTTTTGAACGCCACGCCCCGCCCCCCAGCGGAACTGGAAGTTTTGCACCCGAGTCAGATCTGTCTGTTATTGCCTGAAGCGCAGGGCTCCACCCCAGAAGTTTGAAAAGTGCCCGTCAAACGCCGGGTCGCTCTGTTTCTCCATCGGCGCCTTCTTTGTCTATTTTTGTTTTGTACTTTTGGTGAAAAATAAATGTAGCGAAGTTGAATACTTTAGTTTTATTCTACTCAAGTAAAAGTAAAAGTACCACAATTTAATTATACTCAAGAAAGTAGAAAAAATGTAAAAATGTACTCAACTACTGTAACAAAAGTATTTGTAATTAGTTACTTTCCACCTCTGCCCAAATCGTAGTATGTTGAAATGAGTATTCCAAAGGTACCCGGATGGTTTACTGCTTCCGGTAGTGTTACGATCTCCCCTTTTTAAATCTAGGGGTTAAGGGAAAAATGTAACAAAACTGAGAGATCATGCGGAACCTCTCATCTCCAGCCCCAGCTCAAGAAAGAAACAGCCAACCAAATATCAAACTGAAGCGTAATTTATTAAAACAGAAAAGAAATTGGAAACAAAAGCTTCAGGAGGGAGCAAGGCCAAAATAATAAACAAAAAAGTTCTAAATAAATGTTAATCTTCTAAATGACCTATAACAAAACAAAAACGAAAAGAAAAACAGCAATACTTCCCTGTCTCACTCAGAAAAACAGGAGAAAACAATTAATTACAAAGAAAATGGCACCCACCTCCCTACAGGTTTCCAAACAACGGAAAAGAATAAATATAGCATAATGCTCTTCTTTAGTTATTTTTTCTAGCTGACTGATGAGCTTATGGACACCGAATGGTTATGTTCATGACACAGAATCTGTACCAATATCATGGACCATAACAAGCATCAACTTAGCCACTGAGTGTAGTTTGGGCTCCTCCTCAATGCATCCTATAAGTGTTGTCATATGTTTTTCACACATTCAGTCTGTTTTTCTTCATTAGTAAAATGGAATTTTATAGGAGGAGTTGAATCATGTAGACAACAGGTTAAATAAAAATGTTAACATCCAATAGCGCATAAATATAGCAAAATGCTCCACTTTATAGTTATTTTTCTAGCTGACTGATGAGATTATGGACACCGAATGGTTATTCTGAGGTAAATGTTTTTCGCAGTTTAAAACACTGAATGAGCTTTTACATGAGACATTTCAGTAAGTTGTACTGTAGGCTTTCTTATAAAATAGGCTACGTTTTGATGTTAATTCATGTTCATTATGTACTATAGTAGTAAAGAGAAAGATATAATGGGTTCACTTAACTGATATAGGCTTATGTTTTATTTATTTTTTATTTTATTCAAAATATTCGGGTGACGTCACGGACACTACGTCCATTTTTTTATACAGTCTATGTAAAAAACGTGTCTGGCTCTGTGCCAGTAGCAGCTGGTGATGTTTTACTTTTTTCCATTACTGCCACCAACAGGACAAACTGCGCATTGCACCCAATATGATTTTGTGTGATACGATTCCAAATTTAGGGGGGCCAGCGCGGGGGCCAAGCTTGTTGACACGGGGGCAGTGGCCCCCTTCGGCCCCACCCTAGAACCGCCCCTGCTCATTTACTATACGTGGATCTATGAATACGCAAATTAGCCCCGCCTCCACAGTCACACACCAGCCAGCCACTTTTGCAGCGTGCACCCCTTTCTAGTGTTTGACACATGTCAAGCACCCCCACCACCGTACTCCGGTTAAACACCACATTTTTTACTGCAATACAAGTATAAATACAAGTATTCACTGTATACAGGGCTTGACATTAACTCTT